>NC_091160.1:24173245-24235745 GCF_040958095.1 Procambarus clarkii
CTATATTTTAAAATTGCAAATGAGCATCATACATTAGTAGGCTCAGCAGTGAGTGTGTGTTGCTATAGTAACTTTGTTTTTGTTTAGAATAATATACGAAAGTTTAGTTCAATAATTATGTATACCCCATACTCATCCTGTAGACGGTATAGGACCCCCATGTCCATCCTGTGCATAGTATTGGACCCCCAAACCCACCCTGTGGATAGCATTGGACCCCTTACCCACTCTGCAGACAGCATTGGACCCCCATACCTGTCCAGCAGGCGGTAGTGGAACGGTTACATCCACACTTACTATCTACAGTTAGCAAACCAAACCAAGGCCTAAAATTCCTCGTAGTGGATAAATGTGAATGAAATATTTGAACAGTTGCTGTAAATTTGTTTTAGATCTGTTTTTAAATTCACGTATCTTTTCGCACTCCATGGCATAGTGACGAAGAATGTGTGAATAGTTTTGCTGACACAGTTTACATCTGGTCAGATCTACATCAACGGGTAATGGAAACTCACAGGGATACTTATAATTGACTCCAAGCCAAGTAGTAGTAACATCTAACAGTCCTCTGGTTTTATTGGATGATCCACAGCTGTGTGGCTCTTCTTGCATGATGGTGTGATGACAGATGGAATTGAAACGCTATGCGTACTAGTGGCTTTACATGAATGTAAAACTTCAAGTCTCTGTACTCTCATGAACCCAATGTACCTTGTATATAAATAAATAAACGAATGTAGTAATTTGCCTCAGATCTATAAAGTTTCAGTTTTCTGTGCATTATATTTCTCAAGCTGCTTATAGGCAATCCAAGCAATTATAGTCAACTCTTCCTATTGAAGGCTGATTCTTTGACAATTAGCAGGCAGACTAATATAATGAAGACAGATTCATTAGTTCTATTATACAATTGGAGGCCAACTAAAGATGGGATCCACGTGAAATTTCATTGTATTTATGTCTAGCTAAAGACACGAGCGTGCCAATTATGTCATAGGGTGTTTAGCGTAGTTAGAGATGATAAAGAATTACTTAGAATTAATGTTAAAATTAATTAGAATTAAACAAGAATGTAAGCACTCATATTCATATATATATATTATATATATCGTACCTAATAGCCAGAACGCACTTCTCAGCCTACTATGCAAGGCCCAATTTGCCTAATAAGCCATGTTTTCATGAACTAATTGTTTTTCGGCTACCTAACCTACCTTACCTAACCTAACTTTTTCGGCTACCTAACCTATAAAGATAGGTTAGGTCATATATCTACGTTAATTTTAACTCCAATAAAAATAAAATTGACCTCATACATAATGAAATATGAAATGATAAAGCTAAGAAAAACAAATAGAAAATATATATTTCAGGAAAACTTGGCTTATTAGACAAATCGGGCATTGCATAGTAGGCTGAGAAGTGCGTTCTGGCTACTAGGTACGACATATATATATATATATATATATATATATATATATATATATATATAATATATATATTATATATATATATATATTATATTATATATAATATATATAAATATTATATATATATATATATATATAATATAAACCTTTCAGTTGCATATTGTCCTGGGGACCATTCAGGCTTGTTCGCATATATATAATATAAATCGGGGAACATGAAATTGAATCACAAGAAGGTGTCCAACAGGGTGACCCCCTTGCTCCTTTTCTTTTCTGCCTAGTCATCAAGGAAGTCACCGATAACCTGTCCAGCGAGCTCAATATTTGGTTTTTGGATGATGGTACTCTAGCCGGCTCCCCAGCCTTACTCTTGGACGACATAAGAATAATTCAGGAGCAAGGAGCAAACCTAGGCCTCAACCTGAACTCTTCCAAGCGCGAAATAACCTCCACCAACCAGCACATAGAGCAAATAAAGGTTGTTTTGCCTGACATTCATACAACCAACCCTGAGGACAGCACACTCCTAGGTGCTCCTCTTGGAAGGAATGCCATCGACGAGGTCCTTGGTAAGAAGATCACTGACCTGAAGAGGATGAACGAGAGAATTGAAGACATCGATGCTCATGATGCACTTTACCTCATCACCAGATGCTTGTCCCTCCCCAGGCTGACCTACTTTCTAAGATGTTCGCCATGTTTCAACAATATTAAATTAGAAGAGTATGACAGCTTGCTGAAATCAACACTAGAAAAAGCCCTCAATCTTTCCCTCAGCGACTCACAGTGGAAACAGGCCTCCCGTCCTGTCAGACTCGGCGGCCTTGCCGTGCGCACAGCAACACAAATTGCTGTACCAGCGTTCCTGTCCTCTTCAGTGGGGTCTGACAACTTGAAGGAAATCCTATCTGAGCACCTAGTTCAACAGGCAGGGGTACATTATCCCAGCTTCACAGACTGCACAACCAAATGAGTCTCTCTTGCAAGACCAGCACCCCAACCACCGCCTTCTGAAGCCCATAAGCAATCCAGCTGGGATCGCCCCATTGCCGACCAAGAAGCAGCGACTTTGCTAGGAGCTGCGACAACACCACATGACACTGCCCGACTTAGAGCTGTAGCAGCTCCCCATGCAGGTGATTTCCTATTAGCAACCCCAATGTCAGCAACCGGCACCCGTCTCTCACCGCAGGCCCTCCGAATTGCCGTGGTTTTCCGCCTCTCTCTGTCTGCCCTCCTGACAAATCCTATCACGGCACAACTATAGGAACAGGGTCAAGCATGGCAGCCAGAGGTACGAGAGGATCAGGGAAGAGCCAAGGTGACGAAATGAAGGAAATGTTCACCCAGTTCTGGAGGACATCAAGAGTGAGATGCAAGCAATGATGCAGGAAATGAACGAAATTAGCAACCTGAAAAGAGCTGACAGCAGCAAAGGAGGAGATTAGAGCCCTCAAAGAGAATGGTATCGAGGCTAAGAATCAGAAAACCATCCAGGGAGAAGGTGGTAATAGTTTTTTGGACGAGAATGCCACAATAAAAGCAACATTTGTGGAAATACAGTACTAAAAAAAATAACAAGTAATGACTGCAGTGATGGAGGTGGCCATGAAAGCAGCAACCGCACAGGAGGCGGCACGCTCCACTAGCCAACTGCTGGAAAGGAACAAATCAGTGGTTGCTGTGGGTATTAAACAGCAGGAAGGCTCTAATAGGACAGAGTGGAATGACAAGGGCACAGCAGCAGTGAATTAAGTACTAAAGGCACTAGACATGGAAGGAGCTGAGCATAGCATTGAGAAGGTTTTCAGGCTAGGTTGGTACAACAAAGACTGAGACCGAATGATAAAGATAGTGTTTGCAAACGAGAGCACAAAGGAGAAGATCCTATCAAGGAAGAGCTCCCTGAAAAACGTGGGAAAATTCAAAAATGTATTCCTCCAGACACACATGACAAGGGAGGAGAGGAGAGAGCCGTGGCGGCAGAAGCAAGGAAGAGGCGCAGGGCGAGAGGGAAAAACCAGGAAGTCACAGCTCCCAACAACACCCCCAGAAGCGAGGGGGAAAGCCACAACCAGCTACCCAGTAACACCAGAAGGGAGGACAACCCCGCCTCCCTCCTCTGCATAGAAAACCCCCCTACCCCAAACCCTCCCTGCCCCCACTCAAATGTTCAACCAAATCTCCCTCCCCCCCCCCCCACATCCAATCCCCACCCTTCTACCCCTCCCCTCCTCCCGAGTCCTCCCTCCCCCTCTTTCCTTCCCGTCCTCCCTCCCCTTTCACCCCATACCCTCCCTGTCCCTCCCCCTTCACTGGATCCCCCGCCCCTCATCCCAGTATCTCTGAGACCCTGTTATCCAACTCACAGGTCCTCACACCCATGGAACAGCCTCCCCCACCAGCAGAACACTCACCAAGGAGGCGATTTGAGAAGGGACAGAAGAAATGAGCCTCAAAGCGATGTACACTAACAGATGGAATTACAAATAAAGCAAATGAGCTTGGAGAACGGGTACTAGATGAAAACCCAGACATAATAGCCCTCACAGAGCAAAGATCACGAAAACGAAACAAACGCAGTGTTCCCACAGGACTATTATGTTATGAGGAAAGAGGGAAGGAAGAGGTGGGGGTGGTGTAGCTCTGCTGGTAAGAAAAGGCTGGGATTTTGAGGAGATGGATATTCAGGGCTGTGAAGGTTTCAGTGACTACATAGCAGGTACCGTAACAAATGGAGGGAAAAAAATTATAGTCAGTCATATATAATCCACCACCAAATGACAGAAGACCTAGGCAGGAATATGATAGAAACAACATGGCCACCATTAACATAATAGAAAGAGCAGCTTCTTTTGCTAGCATGAATGGATCTGGACTACTAATTATGGGAGACTTCAACCATGGGAAGATAGATTGGAAGAACAGAGACCCGCATGGAGGACCAGAAACATTGAGAGCTAAGCTGCTGGACGTGGCAACAAGAAATAAGCCAGCACATCAAAGAACCAACAAGAATGAGAGAAGATGAACCAGCAATGCTTGATTTGATATTTACCCTAAATGAGTGGGATATAAGAGAAGTTAAGATTGCAGCGCCCTTGGGAATGAGTGACCACAGTGTATTGAACTTTGAGTACCTGGTAGAGCTAGGACTTACCTCCCCCAAAAAAGAACTAGGAATCAAAAGGCTGGCATACTGAAAGGCGAATTATGAACAGATGAGAAGTTTCGTAAGTGAAATACCTTGGGACACAGACCTCAGAGATAAGTCTGTACAAGGTATGATGGACTATGCTACCCAAAAGTGTCAGGAGGCAGTAAACAGGTTCATCCCGGCCCAAAGGGAAAAATCCGAGAAGCAACAGAAGAATCCATGGTATAATAGGGCATGTATGGAAGCGAAGAAACTGAACAAAAGGGCGTGGAGGAACTTCCGGAATAACAGAACACCAGAAAGCAATGAGAGCTACCAGAGAACCAGGAATGAGCTTCACATAATAATGTATTACTAATTGTCATACAATATCTTATTAGAATGTTATTTGCATTGGTTACGATGTATACTTCCGTCAGGTAATCCGTGACAACCTGAAAGATAATTACCTGGTATAACAAGCAACATGTTATTACGCTAGCCTCACCGACGTGGAGTATCAGTGTGTGTTCATATCTGGTTGTCCAGGATATAATCAACTGTACAGGTAAGCTGTATTTCTTTTAATTTTGGTTACTAATTTGTAGTTTTAACACCTAGTAACATTGTAGTGAATTTTCTACAAAACGGTAAGTCCGATTGATAGACTATTACATTAATTACCCCCCCCCCCCTCCCCTCATCTTTTAGGGGAAACAATTTGTGGGAATAAACTCACAGTTCACTATCATACAGTCCGCTATCGAAATAACGTTAGAAATAAATTACTTTATTAATTTATATAAATAAATAAAATTAAATGTCTATAAATTCCACAAATCAGTTTTCCCCCACAGCAGGAAATATTCAGAAAAATTTATAATTGTGGTACTTTCTGATTACAATGTGTGGATAGGCAGGCAGAAGGGTTATTAGGCGGACAAAATATTGAAGTTTTGGAAATAAGAAAAAGTACATTTAGAGTTTACTATTTTTACTGATAAAAATCACTAGCAGCAATTAGGCAACTTAGTCAAGACTTATAAATTCTGCTTGTCTGCACCTTTATTTTAGGTCTTATCTTATTAACACGCAAGCCACGTGTATTTTACCACGTGTTATGGCGTAATCGGGGCTCTTGCTTCCCAGGCTTTGTGGCAGACTTCTGGAGCTAGATTAACCCTCCCTCCTTCCCATCCACGAAGTGGCAAGGAGACAAGTTGGTTGCAGGACTCTGTTCAAGCAATCCCCAGATATAGCATCCTGATGCGGTCAGCACTGCCACTTTTGTATACTAAACAAAAGTCTGCTAACTGCCTCAAATACTGTGAAATAGGGTCCTACCTACGATAGTAGTCCAGAATATAAAGATTGGCAACAAATGCGCACTTCAAAATAGAGAGTACACCGGACTAAGACTTCCTGAATCTAAACATCTTAAGAGTTAAAGCTTTCTTGGTAACCAGAGAGCCAAAAATGCACCTTTCACTCAATGATTAGCCAACATTTCTCTCACTATTCCTCCTGGCCGGGATAACTGACGAGGGAAGATAATTAACTAGGGAGAGGGGGGGGGTAGGGACGTACTACCCTATTCACTTAGTCTTTCCCCCCCCCCCCACCGTCCTACGACCAATATCACATGCTCGCGTCGAGCATCTACCACTTAATGTGGTAATCTTTGTGATCACAGGACACCATCTCATTACACGTTTCGTTTTTCCCTCTCCCTCTAGTACACAATTTCCTTTTCCAGGAACTGCTGCTCCTGTAGGTCGTATTTCTGCTTACGACAGTGCTTCAGGCGTTATTAATGCACCCACTTTGCCCAGAACTGCATCAGCCGTGAGCAGAGTTGCAGCATCTGTGTGGGAAAAACATTACAGATGTTGCAAGGCTACCTACCTACCAGCACTGCCTACGAGATGAAGCCCACACCGCCGTTTCATCGGACTACAGCGTTAGGAAAGCTGAAATTCAGAAAATGACCAAAGCCAGACAAACCACAGCCACTCCAAAAGCGAAGACATTCAACATGCAGGCAGTAGTCTTCCCAGACCTCCCGACAAGGGGCGGCGCTCCACGCAACTACTGGACGAACAACAACCGCAGCAACACCCAATCGCAGATCGATGACACTGCCTAACCAGGCCACCCAATCATCGACCTGGCCGTCGCCGCCGACACCAACTACCATCGCAGCACTGTTGCTGCTGCTTATCCATTTCGAGAAAAATAAAAGACTGCAGATATTTTGGTATTTGTATACACAAGAGTTCTTACATTAATGTACAGCCACTAGCACGCATTGCGTTTCGGTCAAGTCCATAATGCAATGTTCAACGGAATACGACTGCCAAATATTTTAAGAACCAAGTACCCATTTTACTGTTGGGTAAAGAGAGGCTACGGGTAAGTATGATACCTAATAAATCTTCCCAGCCATGATACTATATCAGAATGCAGTACCAAATACCATGTAGAAAATCTTTCAGCCTTCAATATCTGAGGCCATACTCACCACATACTTCTCAACCAGTGGCCAGCACCCATCTACAGACCGTTAAGCCTACAGAACCAACTCCAATACCGGCAAGTTCCCACACCTCGGAGCCCCCCCCTCCCCTCCCCACCGATCATTGGACCTGCAGGTCAACCAACGCCAGGATGTCACCCAGGAACGCAAACACCGACCCCGGACCACTCAGGAGCAACACACACAACAGATAAAAACGAAATCACAACCTTGGAAGAAAACTTCGTTACCGCCTACCAAGTCAACATAAACCCTTGAATGAAGATCTCAAGTACCCACGCGAGACAAGACATCCCATCCGGAAAGAAGTATTAGCATGTCAAACTTCGACGCAGAATCATTTACACAAGGGGGAGGGGGGGTACATGCGTGAACTGCAAACCCTCTTAGATTCTTACTCCACAACCCAAGTTACCAAGCCCTGCCAATGACATGTGATAGCCAATGTCATGTTCATCGCAAACGGCACCATCCATTTGTATGCGGTGCGTTTCATACGCCAGCTGTAGGTAAACAACAGAGCCTACAGGACGCCCGCTAAACTTGAACGCAGCTAGTCATGTACCATTACAAGTATTAAAGTCAGTAACCAAACAATGGCTTTATATCAACCCTACAACCAAAACTTCCCCAGCAACAAAACACCACATCGATCTAAATATTGTAGCGGCCTGCTAGCAACTACCTACCCAGCAACCCAAGCAAAAAGACCAAGTTGTATTAAGACCTACTCCAGCAGTCTGCCTAACAAACACCAACTGAAGGCAGCCGCCTTCACCATGCCCTTAAAGAGGGAATGGTGAAGTTTCACCATGTTTCATGTTTGTATGTGAAAGTCTTCCGTTTTAAATATGTTGTAGCTAGTAGCACCGTTTCCTTTGTTTACATATTGTTAAACTAATTACCAGCTTCATCTGCTTAACAGTTCTAAGCAATTTAATGAGGAATTATGAGATTAGTTTAGTAGATAATTAAGTAAATAGGCGTCCGAACGCAACGATGACAAACATTGCTCCTGCCGCAACTGTAAGGAGACCGCGCCGAGCTATCACTCTGTTCCTTGTGCAAGGCAGTGCGGATGGGTCTGATCTCCATGTAGCCATTTGGCTTCCTACGTTAAATTTTATTACTGTGTTTATGTATGATATAGGTTCATCCAATGTGTTATTTATTAATCGAAGTGTATAGCCTTTAATTGATAATTTTCCCCAGTCGAGTGGGAGCTTTTAGTATTTTATTTCAGAGATAATTCTTTGCCCGTGTCTATCCTGAGCGAGCCACGTGGTGTACTGCTTTGTACATGGTGTACAAAACATACCATGTCTTATGTTGTATTTTAATATAGTTTAAGTATGTAAGAATCTGAATATATATATATATATATGGGGAAAATTGTGTTAGCATTTCATTCGGACAAAACGAGAGGTCCAAGATATAGAGCTGGGGGAAATTCAGTGGGGTGACTTAACCGTTTCCCGAGCCTTATTTTATTAATTCTAGCAGTCACTAACAGCCATCACACTGACATTAGTCAGGAAGGCGAGAATCTCGCCATCTTGTGAGCGGGGGACCTGGAAAACCTCATGGTATACAACCCCCCCCCCTTCGCGAAGAGCACCACCTCTATCCTAACTTCTCACGTCAGTTCACAACTGAAAACCTTTAACCAGCAGGACCAGCCAGTGGATCACTGACAGAAAAGAAAAGATTATGTACATTATGGAAGAAAACCAGAACCTAGGTGTACTCAACCTTGTGTTCTGCAGCACCGGTAATGCAACAAAGATAACTTTTACCTCCAGGTGGTCACACAAGGTTTCTACTACTTCGGCATGAAGATACCACCCCACCTAGTGAAAAATGGAACCATCACGAGCTCCAACAGTGCGTCAAGTGCTATACACTCTCCAACTCCACCAACACGTGTCAGTACCTCGTCCAGAAGTGCAGCCTCTGCGCCCTGGACCATTATTAATCCATCTAAGTCGACAAGCCTTCGATGCCTATTCTTCAGTGGCGATCACTCTGCAATTTCCAACCAATGCCCCAGCAGACAGGAAACAAATCTAGGCCCAGGTAGTAGCCAAGAAAGCCAACCCTCTTAACTCTACCACCAGAATCTCAGCTCCCATCACTACCAGAAGACTTTCTAGTCCTATCAAACAGTAACGACTCCCACCAGGCGCCCCAGCCTTCACAATGGGGACCCCAAGATCAAACCAGCATCCCCGCAGCCCCTTACATCATGTACAGGCATTATCGCTGGTCTTATTCGACTAGCAGAGAGGCTTGCCGGACCAGACAACCGGTTCAACGGCTACAGTTTGGCAGGTCCGCGAAATGGACTGTCCGTTTAGAGGACAAGCTGCTTTATTACCTAGCCTCAGAACATTATACCTGTGTTACGAACCAGAATTTCTCGCCCGAGCACGGAGCAGTGAAGTCCACGCCATCTGTGAGTTCGCTCCCGAGAACCCCACAAAATGGACAACGCCATTTAGTGGTGACAGGATATGCCGGTAATAGGCGCTGGATTCCTGTCCTCGTCGGCTTGCGAAGTAGCCGCTGCTGACCTCTGGTGAGGTGGAACTTACACAGTGAACGCCATCTACGGAGCGATGAGTTGGACGTTTGTGTCTAAGCTAGTAAGTGAAGTTTCCTAGCGGTCCCATGTAGTGTCCCAGTACTGATGACGTGTCTGCTTTCACAGAGTCAACCTAGGACGGCTGTGATGAACGGTGAATCAGTCTACCCAAGGCAGCTAAGGTCTCTTCATCAGTCTGCTTTGTAGAAGCTGTGAGCCACCCCCGGACGAACTCTGCCGAGTGTAATTACCTGCCTGAGGAGTGGCAGCGACAGGAATCGCTATATCCGTGGCTGGCTGGTGGAGGAGTACCCACTGCAGTGCCGACCGAGGAGAGTGACCAGCAAGTCACACGAGGCTCCTGCCTAGGGCTCGCAACCCTAGTATTAGTCGTGGAGTGGCCTAACAACGCGGCTGATAGGTACCTGCCAGCTATAGGCTGGACTGTGGTTGTAGGCCATCATGACGAGGCACCCAGGGGAGTGTGATTTGGCTGGCCTATTGCCAGGGTGGATTCATCGTGGGTTCTGGGCCACGGAAGAGGAAATCAGGAAAGGGTACCCAGAGTGAGTGTCTTCAACGTCTTCAGAGGGAGACGAAGCTGTACATATGTGTAGAAATATTTCCTGTGTGGGACTTTTATTTATATGTGGTGTGGAAAAGGAATATATATAGAAATTGGTATACTGGTGTGTTTAATGTACCTCCCCCATTGATTTTACTTGCATTACGGAGTGCACTCCTTTAAAGCCTCTACGAACTTTGGGCCGGATACCCAAAAACTAATACCATCAGAAAAGAACCCGGTTGCATCTCATTAGGGCCGTAACAACCTGTCAACATCCAACTATCTGCCAACCTTTCTAAATTTCTTAGTGACCAGCATTTACCATGGAGGATGTTAAATAGAAAAATTAAAGTCAAACAAATCCCCAGGACCGGACGAAGTGTTTGCCAGGGCTTAAAATGTAAAGAGGTGCTCTCTGAGAGTCTAGTATAATAAAATTTAAAGTATTGTGACAACGTTGAAGTAATTAGACAATATAACCCACACAAATATGGTACGAATCTGCTAATTACCCGGGTCTTAAGAATTAAATGAAATCTACACATTTTCACCCCTCAGTTTTATTAGTCGTATGAAATTGTATACTATTATGTTTACAACATGAGCATTTTGTTTTGGTATTTGTATCATGCTGTCATGAGTTAATTAGTAGTAGTAGTAGGTGTCAGAGTCATGAGACAAGGGAGTTGCACTCGGGTTGTCAATCTGTAGTGGCCACTCCATTGATACTATTCAATACATCTTGTGGGTTTATCATGATTGGAGTCAGTCGGCGTCGCCAGCAGTGGTGTGCGCATTATGACCAACTTAGTATCATTGACCTACCTCGTAACCAATTCTTTTATTATATTCATTATTACTGTATTATGCTAAGTGTATATTATGTTTATACTTATGTTTGGAGAGATCGTTCCCAGTTTTTCAGACTTCGCATCTGATAATTTGGTAACAGATGCCACACCTCCAGGCGCGAAAAAGCCCGAGTAGATTCGTTTGGATTGTGATGGTCAGACACGTTGCATTGTTAAGTGTTTGGTTACCATTTTTGTTCATTGTGGTTATCTAGTCTGGTTAGATCGTTATTCACCATATATGCCATCTTATATTGTTATTGATCAGTGCTTAGAGGTTATTTCACCCCATTGTGTAAAAGTATCTTTAGAAGGTTTTTGTTTATGTTATGTTTTATTCCCACCATAACAATACAGTATATTGGTGTTGTCATTTACAGTTTTATTTTAATTCCCTGTACATTGATACCAATTGCGAGACCAATTTTACATAATATACAACTGTACGGCAACACGAACCATACCGAGATGCATGGGGGCGTGACACTGAACAAGAGCTCTTTGCCACAAAATATTATCTTCACACGAGTACACAAATGAACAAGACCTATCTTCCTTCTACGAATTTTCCTTTCACATATTACCGACTAAAACACTGCGATAGTCGACAACGCTGTTCCTTAATAACAACAATGCTTAATAACCAGCTGGTATTCAACATGACCGACCTCCTGATGATCCTGGAGGACGCGGCAGGCGTTACTCCTTTATATTGGCCAGGAAGGAGTAGATTTATATTCTTAGACAGCAAGAAGAACCATAGCAATTCAGGACCACTACGTTAGATTGATCGAAAAGAACCTCCACTCTTACACCAATTCCAGGCCACGAGAACCGTCTTCATCAACGGGAAGGGAGTCTATGGATCACTGAAGAGCCAATAGCCGACATCTACGCCAGCGTAGAAAATTAAAAGCTTCTGGGGCTCTCCTCGGCGAACGTAAACAAATTAACCTTCACCTCATTAGCCGCAACCATCCAAGCCACCACACAAGGACTACCGCTTTGGCATCAAGATTCCACTCACTACCAAATTAAGATGGAACGCTCTTAAACAATGTCCGAAGTGCTACCAGTCCACGCATCTAGCCAAGGATGTCAGCAAACAAGGATGTTACACCTGACAAATTATAACACTGAAGCAGATGCGAAACACTAGAGGCTATGGACAGTCATCTTAAAAATCTCAAACCAACTGAATCCTATGCTTTTACCGACTGTTCTGTGCAATTAGGAACTGGTAGAACAGATTATGCATATGCTGAAAATAAAGAGAATGAAATAATCATGTCTAGTACACAGATTGAACAACTGGGCAAGCACGACACGCTGAGCTACTGGAAAGCTATCTAGACACTGAATACCTTAAGCGCAATGGGGATAGTGTGAGTGCTCTGCAGTCCTTAAATAACCCTTCAATTTATGTCTGAAAGTATCTTGTAATATTAAATGTAATGTAATTTTTGCCAATAATAACTATTGTATAAATTTTGTAGATCCCGTCCCATGTTTGAGTTGGAAAACATGGGAGATTTTGTTGACCAGACCACACACTAGAAATTGAAGGTTCGACGACGTTTCGGTCCGTCCTGGACCATTCTCAAGTCGATTGTTTTTCTCAAGACATTCTCAATCGACTTGAGAATGGTCCAGCACGGACCGAAACGTCGTCGTCCCTTCAATTTCTAGTGTGTGGTCTGGTCAACATACTTCAGCCACGTTATTGTGACTCATCGCCTGCACATGACAGATTGATTGGCCAATGAGGCTTATATGAAAGAAAATCGATTATGACTTTGGACTATAATTTCTTATGTTTCTAATAATTGCATTAAAGAAGTTCCCTCAAATTTAGAAGACCTAAAATGCCCAGAGGGCTGAAAGCTGCAGTATTAAAAGCTATGACAAATTTTGCAATTGGTATTTGGATGGTCAGCACAGTAACCGGACCAAGCAATGTGATTTAGTAATTGAGCGAATTCGCCTCTGCTATAGGCAGATCTGGCAGGTTAGCGAGGCTGAGCCACTACCAGAATATTAAGATTATAAACCATTGCAAACCTTTAATGCATTCACTAGAACACTATATTGCCGAATGTAACAGATTTTAGACCTCCTGGCCTACCTCCAACTATTTCATTGAATCTGGTGTACCGACGACACCCTAACAATTTACCCAAAATTTTGCTTCTTCATTTTAAAGAATGAAGAACAACTATTTATACTATTTTGAAGCAGCATCTCACGATCCCATCCCTTTGTGTGACAGTGCATAACAAAGTTGAATTTACATATTCGTACATTGAAACCGATTGTAACCATGATATGTGCTTCAACCTACAGCACAGACCTATTTTCTTGTGTATGACCCTCTGTCCTGTGTGACAGTGAATACCAACAATATCCTCACTAATAAGACCTAATTGAACTCAGATTACACACAATTTTAATTAAATTTTGTCAATAAAGATAAGAGGGTAGTAGCACAAATGCAGTTGTACCTAAATGTGTAATAAATAACAGTACTAACGGATTAAATATAAACCCTCTTCATTTCTTTATTAAACGCATTTGGAGAACACCGGATGCAGGAGGGAGAGAATGGAGTAATAATTTACTCCCTGGACAGTTAAAGTGTGTCATGTTGAACTATTACTCGAGGAACTGCAAGTTATTGTCGAAAAAATTATCAGCACAAATTGACACCATCGTTACCAGGGAAAGCATAGTATCCGTACAGTATTAAACATTATACGAACTTGTATATTGTATTTACTGATATGGTATTCCGCCTGAGAAAACCGAAGTTTGGCAAACCTCGCATAGTAATATTAATAAGTGTCATACAATATCTTATTTGGATGTTAGTATTACGATGTATACTTCCGGCAGCTATCCGTGACAACCAGAAGAATTAATAACAATTACCTGGTACAACAAGTAACTTTTGATTATGCTAGCATCACCCACGAGGAGTATCTGTGTTCATATCTGATTTGTCCACGCTATGATCAACTATACAGATAAGCTGTATTTGTTTTAATTTTAGTTACTAATCATTTGTAGACTTAACACCTAGTAACATTGTAGTGATTTTTCTACCAATCTATAATTCCGATTGATAGACTTGCATTAAAAAAAAAAACCCTCCCCCCCCCCCACCTTGTGTAGGAAACTTTGTGGGAATAAACTCACAGTTCACCTTAACATCATAAAGTCCGCTAACTAAAATTAACGTAAGAAATAAATTACAATATAAATATGTGACAAGCTTGAATGGTCCGCAAGCACCATTCAAGCTTGGGGTCAGAACACTGTTCAATCTGTCGTAATAATTATGATAATTTGTTACGGACTCGCTTACTGCCGTGTGGCCACACATTTGTGCCGAATGCATTTATAAAGCCTTCAAGAATAGTCAGCTGATGTGTCCAAGCTGCTGTGGATTATTAATTTATTAATATAAATTATTAATTTTTAAATAAATCAATAAATCCCACGAGTCAGTTTCCCCCCCCCCCCCCTGCAGCAGGAAATATTTATACAGATGTTAATGTATATGGTAATTCAGAAAATTACCAATTCGATAGTAAATAGAAAAGTACAGAAAAATTAATTGTGGTTCTTTATGATTACAATGTGTGGATAGGATGGCAGATGGGTTATTAAGTGGACAAAATATTGAAGTTTTTGAAAGGTAGGATAAAGTACATTTAGCGTTTACCATTTATACCGATACAATTCATTAAACTATCAACATTTAGTCAACTTTGTTGACCAATTGTTGATAGTTTAGTCAACAATCTACCCCCCCCCCTCATCTACAAAGTGGTAAAGAAACAAGTTGGTTGCTGGACACTGCTCTAGCAATCACCAGAGATAGCATCTTGCAGCGCTCAGCACTGCCACTTTTGTATACACAAAATCTGCTAACTGCCTCAAATAGTGAAATAGTATCCTTCCCCACGATAGTAGTCCAGAATATAAAGATTAGCAACAAATGTGTACTTCAAAATAGAGCACATCGGACTAAACTTCCTGAATCTAAAGAGTTGAACTTTTCCTGTTAACCAAAAATGTACGTATCTCTGATCAGCCAACATTGCTCTCCCACTATTCTTCCTGCTCGAGATAATTGACGAGGGCGGGGGAGGGGCATACTACCCGATTCACTTATTCTGCAATTATAATTTTTTTTCCCCACCATCCTACAACCAATATCACATTCCGGGGAGTCCAGTCCTGGCTACTGTGGGAGCGAGGACCTGTTGCCTGACCTCTCAGATAGTTGGTGGGAGTTTGCCGACCTGGCCGCCAGGGGGCTCCGGCGTGTCTACGTGACCTGCCAGTTGTTGCGTGAGAGGGTGCTGTTTAGCTTGTCGGCGCCATGGGGACCCCCCTCCCCCTCTGTTCGCCAGAAGACGACCATTGGTTTGGAGTTTTCAGTACGTGCTTCACATCTTGCTCTGGAGATTGTGTTGTTGGACATGTGTGTTCGTGTGGAAGAGGTGTACGGGCTCGAGCTCTTGACGACCCACTGAGCGCTAGTGAAGTTTAACTCTGCGGCAGTGTACAAGGAGTTCGTAGCCCACTATAATGTACGAACTTTGACCCTCCATGGGGACGGTGGTACGGTCGCCATTTCCAACCACTGCTGGCGTGTTACTTGTGTGGCATATCATGGTGTGCCCTTCGAGGCTTCGGAGATTCTTTGGCCAACATGGCACAGTGGTCTCCCTCCGTATGAACTCTGTTTCTTCCGGCAGGTGGCATGGGGTCTCCTGTGGTACACGGACTCTCGCCTTGAAACTCAAGTCCCCAGTTCCCTCCACGGTTACCTTGCTGGGGTACACACTGCAGGCATTCTATGCAGGGCCGCCACACTCCTGTTTTGGTTGTGGCCTTGAGGGGCAGCTGCTTGCACTGGGGTTGCGGCTGCCCCTATTAATCCGTTTCGGGAAGAGGATTACCCCCCCCCCCTCCCGTTGGTGGCGCAGGACTTGTCGCCTCATGGAGTGGGTGGGGATGTTCCCCTGCAGCCTGCCGACCTGGTGGTGGTTCAGAGTTCCTTGGTTGCTGGCCCGGCGTGTGTGGATGGTGGTGTACACGACGAGGTGGGTGGTGTGCGGGGCTCCGGCCCTGCAGTCTGTCTCCTCGCTTCCGACGGCTTCTGCACCTGTTTCTGTCTCTGCACCTCTGTCGCCTTCGATCTCCCTGCAGGCTCCCTCACCACTGTTGGTCTCTTCCTCTCCTCCGGCAACGCCAATTCTTTCTCCTGTCTCCTCTGTGGGTGGCAGTCTCGTCCCCCATGTCGTTGAGGCTGACATTCTGCGGGGTCGTGCTCTCAAGGTTGTGGGGCGGCCTGCCACCGGCTCTTCTCGGGTGCCTCCTGCAGGGGGTGACAGTTCCGATGACCAACGGCCTGTTCCCAAGCGTTCACCTACGGATATAGGAGCTTCGCCTCCTCGTACACGGGCAGAGGATGCGGCGTGTGTTGATATTTGTTCTGCAAGCTGTTTCTCTGTGGCATGCGAGGATGGTGCGTCTGGTGCTGGTGTAGTTCCAGCGGATGTTGTGGCTCCTGCTGTTGGGGTGGGGGCCGGTGTGGGGCCTGTGGCTCTCGCTTCGGGTGAGTTGCTGGTTCCTCTTGGTGGGGGGTTCCCCCTTGCTAGGTTGAGGTTGGGGGGGGGGGGGTTCCTCATTTGCTAGGTTGAGGGTGAGCGTAGCAACCTGGTGGTGGTACTGAAGAAAACTGCTCGCTCTGAGGGTTCGTGTCCCATCCCCCGTTTTCTCGGCGGCTTTTTTGCTGCCCCTCACGTCTACGGCCATTTCTTCTGTCTCCTGCTTGGTCGGAGGCGGTGCTGCCACCTCTGCAGCCTCCACCCGTTGTTCTGGTACCTCCTGCTTCCACGGCGATGGTGTTCCTGCCTTACTTGACTAGTTCTTCGTCTTCGGTGTCCTTTGGTTGGGGGTGGTCACTTCCACCGGATTTGGTGATACCCGAGTATATGCGGGTAGCATATACCAGAGTATATGACGTACCCGCGGTGTCGTGAGAGGCCGTTCACCTACCAAACAGGAGTATTTGATTTGGGAGGCTTATAAGCTTAAGTATCCATCATGGAAGTTCCGAGAAATATTCGCCACGATTGCTGTGTGTTGTGTTGTGGTGTTGCTTGTGCATAGGTGCGTGGTTGTGGGGTGGGGTTGCATGTGTGTCCGGGATGGAGCGGGTTTTGTTTTCCGGTTCTTGCGTGTTACGTTTTTTTGTTTGTGGGTTTGCTTGTGTGGGGTTTGCGTGCGTGAGTGTGTGCTAGTAGTATATTATGTATTTCGTGTCCTTACGGCCTTCTGGTCGTCTGCACATGTCTTTGTGCTTGTTTAAGTACTTACGGTTCCCTGTCTGGTTCTGTTTTCTGTTATGAATGCTTTGCGTTTCTTGTACTGGTGGTGTGTCCTGTTCTGAATTTTGTTCTGTCATTTGTTTTGCTTCTGTTTTCAGTTGTATGTGTCTTGTTTTAATCTTTTGATTCATTGCTTCCTTGTTCTCTTTTGTCGCTACTGACACCTTTGTGTGCCCCATCTGGTTAGTGCAGCTTTTGTTTTTGTATGCATGTTCCTATGTATTTGTATTTTTTGGTTTCACTTATGTTACATTGCTCTATGTGCCTTGTTATCTGTATTTTGTCATTCTGTGTTCCTTGTTATTCTAGGCTTACTGTGTGCTGCTACTGTGCATGTTTTTGTTTTGTTTTATGGTGTATGTTGTGTGGTGTAGCGATTATATGCTTGGTTTTGGTGTTTCTGTATCTTGTGCTGTATTTAATGTTTTATAAATAAGAAAAAAATACATGACATCCCTACGTCAAGCATCTACCACCTCAAGTGGTAATCTTTGCGATCACTGGACACCATCGCATTTTACGTTTCGCTTCTCCCTTTCCCCCTACCATGAGGTTACCTTTAGGCGATTTCGGGGCTTAGGGACCCCACGGCCAGGTCGTCGACCAGGCCTTCTCGTTGCTGTACTGGTCAACCAGGCAGTTGGACGCAGCCTGACGTGCGAGTCACAGCCTGGTTGATCAGGGATCCTTTGGAGGTGTTCGTCAATTCTCTTTAACACTGAGGGGTCGCCCAGTTATGCCCCTTATGTGTAGTGGAAGAGTTTTGAACAGCCTCTGATGTTGATAGTTTTCAGAGTACCTGTTGCACCTCTGCTTTTCAACGGTAGATTGACAGCTGAACGTCCACGTTGACGCCACCACGGACTGAAGTCCACACTGCACGTGGACAGAACACCCTAGTGCACAATTTCCTCTCCCAAGAACTGCTGAACCTGTAGGCGGTATTTCCGCCTACAGGTGCAGGCGTTATCAATGCACCCACTTTGCCCAGAACTGCATCAGCCGTGAGCAGAGTTACAACTCTGTGTTGGGGAAAAAAAACATTACAGGATTTGCACAGCTACCTGCCTACCAGCGCTGCCTACTATGAGATGAAGCCCACACCGCAGTTTCATCAGACTGCACAGCTAAGAAAGTCGACATTCAGAAAATGACAGAAGCCAGACAAACCACGCCACTCCAAAACCGAAGACATTCAACATCCAGGCAGTAGTCTTCACAGACCTCCCGACAAGGGGCGGCGCTCCACGCAACTACTGGACGAACATACACAGCAACAGCCAATCGCAGATCCAGACGACACCGCCCAACCAAGCCAGCCAATCATCGACCCGGCCGTCGCCACCACCACCCACCATCGATAGCACTGTTGCTGCCCCTCATAAACAGCCGAACAAGTCTATGTGGGTGGGGATGAGGACAGGTTGACTAGTTTAGCAGTTACCAGGGAGGATGTAATTAAACAATTAGAAAAACTAAAACCAAACAAATCCCCAGGGCCGGATGAAGTGTTTGCCAGGGTACTTAAAGAATGCAAAGAGGAGCTTTCCGAGCCACTGTCTACCATATTTAATAAATCAATAGAGTCAGGCAGAGTGCCAGAGTCATGGAAGGTAGCTAATGTGGTACCAATTTTTAAGAAAGGAGATAGATCACTTGTGTCAAACTATCGGCCAATTAGCCTAACGTCTATTGTGGGAAAGTTACTTGAATCAATAATTCCAAATACAATTCGTCTCCATCTTGAAAAACAAATTAATAAACTAGTCGCAACATGGTTTTACAAATGGCCGTTCATGTTTAACAATTTGCTAACTTTTTATTCCAGCATAGTTGAGGCAGTTGATAGTGGTAAGGATTGTGATGTGTACCTTGACTTTAGCAAAACTTTTGATACAGTGCCACATGAAAGACTAATTAAAAAAATACAAGCTCATGGTATTGGGGGCGCTATATTAACTTGGATTAGGGTATGGCTATTCCAAAGGAAACAGTTAGTATAAATGGGGTTAAGTCAGAGTGGGATAATGTTGTTAGTGGAGTACCTCAGGGCTCTGTCCTGGGACCTCTGTTGTTCATAATATATATAAATGATTTAGATTCAGGTTTGAGTAGCAACATTTGCAAATTTGCCGATGATACGAAATCGGTAGGGAAATTAATTCGGAGGAGGACTCACTATCACTTCAAGTTGATCTAGATAGGGTTTTGAAATGGTCAAAGGATTGGCAAATGCAGTTTAATGCTGATAAATGTAAAGTTCTGAAGCTAGGTAATGATGAGAGAGTTACAAGATACGAGCTAGATGGTGTTGAGATTGCGAAGTCGATTGCGAAAGGGATCTGGGAGTTATGATTAGTAAGAATTTAAAACAAAAGGATCAATGCATGAATGTTCGTAATAAGGCGAATAGGACACTGGGATTTATTAATCGAAGCGTTAGTAACAAGACACCTGGTGTGGTTCTCAAGCTATATCTTTCTCTGGTTAGGCCCCATTTAGATTATGCAGTTCAGTTTTGGTCGCCGTATTATGAATGGATATAAATTCACTTGAACGTGTCCAACGTAGGATGACTAAGTTAATTCCCCAAATTAGAAATCTTTCATATGAAGAAAGATTAACAAAGCTTAAGTTGCATTCACTGGAAAGGCGAAGAGTTAGGGGTGACATGATAGAGGTTTACAAGTGGATGAATGGACATAACAGGGGATATTAATATTGTATTAAAAATATCAACACAAGACAGAACACGAAACAATGGGTATAAATTGGTTAAGTTTAGATTTAGGAAAGACTTGGGTAAATACTGGTTCAGTAACAGGGTTGTTGATTTGTGGAACCAATTGCCGCGTAACGTGGTGGAGGTGGTGTCCCTCGATTGTTTCAAGCGCGGGTTGGACAAAAATATGAGTGGGATTGGGTGGTTATAGAATAGGAGCTGCCTCGTATGGGCCAATAGGCCTTCTGCAGTTACCTTTGTTCTTATGTTCTTATGTTCATCCATTTAGAGGAAAAACTGGCAGATTTTCTGCTATTATTTATGGACAAATATCTTACATTCATGTACAGCCACTAGCACACATTGCGTTTCAGGCTAGTCCTTTATTCTATGTTCCACAATACAACTGCCAAATATTTTAACAACCAGGTACCCATTTAACTGTTGGGTAAACAGGTTACAGGTAAGGATTGACACCCAGTAAATCGTCCCCAGCCAGGATACTATATCAGAAGGCAGTATCAAATACTTTGTAGAAAATCTTCCGGTCTTCAATATCCGAGGCCATGCTCACCACATACTTCTCAACCAGTGGCCAGCACCCCATCTACAGACCGTTAAGCCTACAGAACCAACTCCAATACCGGCAAGCACCCACACCTCGTAGGACCCCCCCCCCCCCTCCCCTCCCGACCGATCGTGGGACCTGCAGGTCAACCAACGCCAGGACGTCACCCAGGAACGCCAACACCGACCCCAGACCACTCAGGAGCAATAGACACTACAGATAACGAAACCACAACCTTTGAAGACAACTTCGTTACCGCCTACCAAGTCAACAAACCCTTGAATGAAGATCTCACTTACCCACATGAGACAAGACGACATCCCATCCGGAATTACCATGTCAAACTTCGACGCAGAATCATTTACACATGGGGACTTAGGTGAACTGCAGACCCCTTGCAGATTCTTACTCCACAACCCAAGTCACCCAGCCCTGCCAATGAAATTTGATAGCCCATGTCATTCATAGCAAACGGCACCATCTGTTTGTATGCGCTGCGTTTCATACGCCAGCTGTAGGTAAACAACAGAGCGTACAACTTGGACGCTGCTAGTCATGTACCATTCTAAGTATTAATGTCAGTAACCAAGCAATGGCTTTATATCAATCCTACAACCAATACTTCTCCAGCAACACAGAACTCCACACTGGCGACGAGGATGAATAGTGAACACAGGTATTCGTCCAGCTCTAAATATGGGGAAAAGCATGTTGTCTTGCCCCGGAGGAAAAACCTTGCTATCTGTGAGCACCAGACCAATGCCGTGTGCCCACTGAAGCTGAGTGATATCTACCGAATCTGCGTACAAAACCCAATGTGTGTACTAAAGACGCTTACACAAGTCTTCATGCTGTGAACTGTCTGCTGTGTTGGTGCTGATAACTCAAAAAATTGCTGACAACTGCCAAGTCAGCTGCCGAGTTGGAACACCACCACATGTACACAAGGCTAGGAAAGAGGTCAGTTGCTCCTGTATTGTTCACTGTTGTGAAATTTTGCATTAAAATACTTGTGTGCTGTGCAAAATTAAGGTAATTAGTGAATTTTTAACTAACATTCACAGTGCAGTAAGTTTTTAGTATTCTAAGGAACCATCCTGGAAAAAAACTAAACTATTTTCCGCTTGTTACAACTTGTAATAAAGGTGTTACATCTTGGCTTAACGTGTTTATGACATTAGAACATTGTTACAACTTGCTATATTGGTTGTTATAACTGGTTGGTGTTAAAACTTGTTCGAACGTTGTACCAACATCGTAGTTTCGAGGTGTGTTTGGAGGGCACCCACTCCAAGATAATGCTCGTCTTGCTCAAGGTAAGAAGTGGCGATTGTGTGGGAAAACTAGGTCATTTTGGTGCCATGTGTCGTTCCACACTAAGACCACAGTCAGTGAACTAGTACTGTACGATGGTCAGGTCATAGGGGTCAAGGTGGAAACAATAGTGCACCTCTTGTCCATTGCCGAGTACACTACGAGAAATTAAAAAAACAGTTCCCAAAGCTTGAGAACTGCAATGGTAAAGCGAAATCTAACATTCTCTAATCAGACAGAAGGAAGCTCTTGCTCTTATATGAGGCTGTGAACACTTCAATTCATCTGCTTGGTGCACCCATCACCACGATAGTCACTGACCACAAGCCGTTGGAGACAATATTCAACTATCCGAAGTACAAACCACCAGCTCACATTGAGAGATGGGCTCTTCGCCTGCAGAACTACAACTTTACAGATAAGTACCAAGCCGGGTGCAGGAAATCCCGCTGATTACATCAGTCTACATCCTGCCAACAGTTTCATCACCACCAAGCATCAGCAAGTTGCCGAGGAATATGTACACTAACCCCTGATGCAGTCCAAGGCTCTCGCTTTATGAAATCCATACTGCGACCCTAGAGGATCGAACTCTGCAAGCAACAGTGGATGCATTGACCAAGAAAAAGTTTCCACGCATCCCACTCCCAGGAGTTGACCAAGATGCATTCAAAGCACATGAACGCATCCAGGCAGAGTTAAGTGTTCCGCAACAACGCGACACTGCTGCGAGGTACTCTTATCATTCCAGCAGTTCAGCAGCGTGCTCTGAAGCTTGCACATCAAGGACGCCAAGGTCTTGTTAGGACCAAACCGCAGCTACGAGAAAAGTTGTGGTTTCCAGGTACTGATCGTCAAGCACAGGACATGCATGATGCCTGTGTCCCTTGCCAAGCTCTAGTGGATACTTCACGACACCTCTACAACCTTCACCACTACCTGCTGCACCATGGACTAAAGTACCAATGGACTTCTGCGGACCGCTACCAACTGGAGAGTAATTTACGGCAGTCATTGATGATCACTCACGTTATCCAGAATTAGAAAATCACTTCCACCTCTACTAAGGCTGTCATCCCGAAACTCGACAAGATCTTTTCAAAATTTGACATTCCTGAAGTTGTTAAGACCGATAAGGGACCGCCGTTCAATGGACAAGACTTCGTCAACTTCGCGGAGCACATTGGATTCAAACATCGCCGTATGATGCCACTACATCCTCATGCAAATGGAGAAGTCGAGAAATTCGTGCAACCTCTCATGATAGCGGAACGCTGTGCTCATGCCAAAGGACGATCCTGGAAACAAGCTATGTAGGCTTTTCTCAGGAACTACCGTACAATACCTCATGGAACACTGGGCAAGTCGCCTGGTGAACAATTTGGATCTCCTATGAGGATCACACTACCTGTCATGCCAGCTGAGGTAACTGATAAACGTCTCAGAAGGATGCACTGGCCAAAGTCAAAATGAAAAAGGCTTATGATCAACGTGCAAAGGAACAATTCATAAAGGTTGGACACGCTGTTCTAGTTGAAAAAAAGAGGTAAAGCTAGATATGCCATATGATACAAAACCATAAAGTATCCTATGGTAACAGTGAGTAAGAGATTACACCACACAATATGGCTTATTTCAATGTGATTCCAACTAGTGTATTAAATGAAGTCTTACAAACGATAAAGAAAACATTTGTTATAACTATAAACAATTCATCAAGGGATATTCCTGTGCTTAAGGACTCGTCCTAAACGTCATGTTAAACGCCCTACGCGATTTGATGATTGTGTTCCCATGTAATGCAAATTATTTACTTATGCTAAATTGAAATTTAATAGCTTGAATAGGAGCTCTGCATTATTCAATATTTTGTAACTAGTAGTATGTCATTTTTGTTTAACATTTCATATTTTAAACATTGAAATCCTGTGTGGTAAAGATTAAGTTGTGTAAATTCTTTCGTGTACTTTATGTAAAATGTATGCAACATCTTTTGACATGTTAATTACTTTGTGTCAATAACCGATTTGTGCTACAAGCATGGTCGACATCCTGTATTAATTTTTTTAAAGCAAAGGAGGGATGTCATGTTCATAGCAAGCGGCACCATCCGCTTGTAAGCGTTGCGCTTCATATGCCAGTTGTAAGTAAACAGAGCGTACAGGACGCCCACCTAACTTCGACGCTATTGAAATTGAAATAAGTTTATCGAGGTAAAATACACACAAAGGGATGAGGTAGCTCAAGCTATTCTCACCCCGTTCAGTACAACGTGTTAATACATACAGATACACATCACAAACAATAAACATTAACTATTAGTCATGTATGTTACAAGTATTAAAGTCGGTAACCAAGCAATGGCTTTAACAACCCTACAACCAAGACTTCCCCAGCAACACAACACCACAGCCCACACTAACCGAAAAACACGAAGACGGCAGCAAAACTAACCCGCGTTGTCTACATCGATCTAAAAAAAATTGGCGGCCTACGAGCACCTACCTACCCAGCAACCCAAGCAAAAAGACCAAGTTTTATTAAGACTTGCTCCAGCAGTCTGCCAAACCAGAACCAATTTAAGGCAGCAGCCTTCATCTCCCCTTTAAGGGGATGGTGACCTAATTTTGACCGTTTGGATTTTTTTTAAATACACATTAGTTCTTTCAGTCTTGTAAAGCCACTAGCACGCATAGCGTTTCGGGCAGGTCCTCAATCTTAATATTCCCCGGATTATGACCCGCCAACTCAAGAACCAGGTACCTATTTTACTGTTGGGTAAAGAGTAGCTACAGTTAGCCCGAAACGCATTGCGTAATAGTGGCTTTAGGCATTGTATGTACTAGCTCTATCTATATATCAATCCATTAATGTAACATCACTTTTATGTATATACCTTACCTGAATAAACATCTGAATCTTAAGGATTGGCAGCCAGAAATCTTCCTCCTGCCAGGATACGAACCCAGGCCAAAGCGGTCGCGAAACGCCAATAGTGTTACCACTAGCCAACTGGTGAAAGCCATATCCGCCTCCGTAAAATTGACGTAACATCTTTCTTCAGCACCACAGAAGAAAGACGACTAGCAAGAAAGAGGACAGCTGTCTTCACCTCGTCGCCCCCGACTCAAGACCCTGCCTCCTCGCCTAGCCGGCCCGATGTTCAAAACCTCTTGCGCCACGCAGCTGGTTTAAGCCCTGGCTGCCTGTCTTCAAAGTTTCTTCTCACTGGCTATTCTTCAGCTATAGACACTTCCCCGTTCACCCGCAGGGTATCTTGTCCTATATCATTCATTGAAGCTCCCACCGAGCCCCACCCCTTGACAATGTAGACAATGTACTTCTAACTTACGGTTTACTTGAATACTGAAATTTCTCCACCTTAATTGCTTAGGTCTTTACCTCTTTACTGCATCTGACGTTATTGATAACATGCTACCAAGTACCTTATACTTGCCGCTCTAGTACATTTAACTCAATGGTATCCCTTATCCAGTTGATCCTAACCTCATCAGGAACTATACTCACGAAATGAACGGAATGGTAAATACAGTTGAATTCCAAGGCAATGTCACAATTAAATCAAAGTAAAAAAATCGAAGTCAATGAAACTTCAATTTATCAGTGCGATCTGAAACACTGAAATGGAATCTTAACATTTAGTGTATGAGTTGCTCTTGCATGCTACAAATGGCGCCGTTTTTCAAAAAAGCATGTTTTTACCTCACTGGTGTTGCATCTATAGTATAAAAAAACATGCGCCTATTTGAATGCAACGTTGTGTCAAAATTTCAAAGCAATTGGTAAAGAGGTTTCGAAGATTTCACGCACATGAAAAACAGTTTAAAAAACAAGTTTTTCCTCGTCACAGACGTGACATCTATATAGTATGTATATAAAAACCCGCTCGGATGCGAATGGAACGCTGTGAAAAAAATTCAAAACAATCGGTGATGAAGTTTCAAAGATTAGCGACTTTGAACAAACGAACATTTCCATTTCCATTTATATAGATAGATTACCAAGGCCGCTCGATCCCAGAGAGCAAGGCCAAAGCCGTCATCCTTGAACATTAAAGAACTTACTCTAGCAGCAAGTTCCACGGACACGGGATCTAACATAGAGAAGAAACTCCAATACTCATCAGAGTATGATCATTCACACTGTAAAAAACACTAAACTAACCTGCTGCTCATCGTGTGTCGGGTATCACCTCCTCACTTCCCTAACACACTCTTAACTACGTCCGTCCACTGAAGTGCGAGACTACACACTGAACACCAGCCGCTTCCCTCCCCGACTGTATGCACACTTGTCCACCAATCACCAGCCATCAGATTATTCCGCCAGCCAATAGCAACTTGCCATATGAACAACCAACGAATCAGATTTCAGTTCATACCCAGTCCGAATTACGGACCTCGTCTTCCAACAATAACAAATACTCAATAGCGTAGGACTGTTGTTTCAGCAGTTATTTTCCATAAACAAAAATAAATTTTACTCAAGACAATATTTAAAACATCTTATTCGCTATGCACGTATTTGCGATTGTAAATGTAAACACACACTATTTTAAAATTGCAAATGAGCATCATACATTAGTAGGCTCAGCAGTGAGTGTGTGTTGCTATAGTAACTTTGTTTTTGTTTAGAATAATATACGAAAGTTTAGTTCAATAATTATGTATACCCCATACTCATCCTGTAGACGGTATAGGACCCCCATGTCCATCCTGTGCATAGTATTGGACCCCCATACCCACCCTGTGGATAGCATTGGACCCCCATACCTGTCCAGCAGGCGGTAGTGGAACGGTTACATCCACACTTACTATCTACAGTTAGCAAACCAAACCAAGGCCTAAAATTCCTCGTAGTGGATAAATGTGAATGAAATATTTGAACAGTTGCTGTAAATTTGTCTTAGATCTGTTTTTAAATTCAGGTATCTTTTCGCACTCCATGGCATAGTGACGAAGAATGTGTGAATAGTTTTGCTGACACAGTTTACATCTGGTCAGATCTACATCAACGGGTAATGGAAACTCACAGGGATACTTATAATTGACTCCAAGCCAAGAAGTAGTAACATCTAACAGTCCTCTGGTTTTATTGGATGATCCACAGCTGTGTGGCTCTTCTTGCAGGATGGTGTGATGACAGATGGAATTGAAACGCTATGCGTACTAGTGGCTTTACATGAATGTAAAACTTCAAGTCTCTGTACTCTCATGAACCCAATGTACCTTGTATATAAATAAATAAACGAATGTAGTAATTTGCCTCAGATCTATAAAGTTTCAGTTTTCTGTGCATTATATTTCTCAAGCTGCTTATAGGCAATCCAAGCAATTATAGTCAACTCTTCCTATTGAAGGCCGATTCTTTGACAATTAGCAGGCAGACTAATATAATGAAGACAGATTCATTAGTTCTATTATACAATTGGAGGCCAACTAAAGATGGGAACCACGTGAAATTTCATTGTATTTATGTCTAGCTAAAGACACGAGCGTGCCAATTATGTCATAGGGTGTTTAGCGTAGTTAGAGATGATAAAGAATTACTTAGAATTAATGTTAAAATTAATTAGAATTAAACAAGAATGTAAGCACTCGTATATTCATATATATATAATTATATATATATCGTACCTAATAGCCAGAACGCACTTCTCAGCCTACTATGCAAGGCCCAATTTGCCTAATAAGCCATGTTTTCATGAACTAATTGTTTTTCGACTACCTAACCTACCTTACCTAACCTAACTTTTTCGGCTACCTAACCTATAAAGATAGGTTAGGTTAGGTCATATATCTACATTAATTTTAACTCCAATAAAAATAAAATTGACCTCATACATAATGAAATATGAAATGATAAAGCTAAGAAAAAAAAATAGAAAATATATTAATTCAGGAAAACTTGGCTTATTAGACAAATCGGGCATTGCATAGTAGGCTGAGAAGTGCGTTCTGGCTACTAGGTATGACATATATATATATATATAATATAAATCGGGGAACATGAAATTGAATCACAAGAAGGTGTCCAACAGGGTGACCCCCTTGCTCCTTTTCTTTTCTGCCTAGTCATCAAGGAAGTCACCGATAACCTGTCCAGCGAGCTCAATATTTGGTTTTTGTGATGGTACTCTAGCCGGCTCCCCAGCCTTACTCTTGGACGACATAAGAATAATTCAGGAGCAAGGAGCAAACCTAGGCCTCAACCTGAACTCTTCCAAGCGCGAAATAACCTCCACCAACCAGCACATAATAGAGCAAATAAAGGTTGTTTTGCCTGACATTCATACAACCAACCCTGAGGACGGCACACTCCTAGGTGCTCCTCTTGGAAGGAATGCCATCGACGAGGTCCTTGGTAAGAAGATCACTGACCTGAAGAGGATGAACGAGAGAATTGAAGACATCGATGCTCATGATGCACTTTACCTCATCACCAGATGCTTGTCCCTCCCCAGGCTGACCTACTTTCTAAGATGTTCGCCATGTTTCAACAATATTAAATTAGAAGAGTATGACAGCTTGCTGAAATCAACACTAGAAAAAGCCCTCAATCTTTCCCTCAGCGACTCACAGTGGAAACAGGCCTCCCGTCCTGTCAGACTCGGCGGCCTTGCCGTGCGCACAGCAACACAAATTGCTGTACCAGCGTTCCTGTCCTCTTCAGTGGGGTCTGACAACTTGAAGGAAATCCTATCTGAGCACCTAGTTCAACAGGCAGGGGTACATTATCCCAGCTTCACAGACTGCACAACCAAATGAGTCTCTCTTGCAGGACCAGCACCCCAACCACCGCCTTCTGAAGCCCATAAGCAATCCAGCTGGGATCGCCCCATTGCCGACCAAGAAGCAGCGACTTTGCTAGGAGCTGCGACAACACCACATGACACTGCCCGACTTAGAGCTGTAGCAGCTCCCCATGCAGGTGATTTCCTATTAGCAACCCCAATGTCAGCAACCGGCACCCGTCTCACACCGCAGGCCCTCCGAATTGCCGTGGTTTTCCGCCTCTCTCTGTCTGCCCTCCTGACAAATCCTATCACGGCACAACTATAGGAACAGGGTCAAGCATGGCAGCCAGAGGTACGAGAGGATCAGGGAAGAGCCAAGGTGACGAAATGAAGGAAATGTTCGCCCAGTTTCTGGAGGACATCAAGAGTGAGATGCAAGAAATGATGCAGGAAATGAAAGAAATTAGCAACCTGAAAAGAGCTGACAGCAGCAAAGGAGGAGATTAGAGCCCTCAAAGAGAATGGTATCGAGGCTAAGAATCAGAAAACCATCCAGGGAGAAGGTGGTAATAGTTTTTTGGACGAGAATGCCACAATAAAAGCAACATTGTGGAAATACAGTACTAAAAAAAATAACTGAAGTAATGACTGCAGTGATGGAGGTGGCCATGAAAGCAGCAACCGCACAGGAGGCGGCACGCTCCACTAGCCAACTGCTGGAAAGGAACAAATCAGTGGTTGCTGTGGGTATTGAACAGCAGGAAGGCTCTAATAGGACAGAGTGGAATGACAAGGGCAAAGCAGCAGTGAATTAAGTACTAAAGGCACTAGACATGGAAGGAGCTGAGCATAGCATTGAGAAGGTTTTCAGGCTAGGTTGGTACAACAAAGACCGAGACCGAATGATAAAGATAGTGTTTGCAAACGAGAGCACAAAGGAGAAGATCCTATCAAGGAAGAGCTCCCTGAAAAATGTGGGAAAATTCAAAAATGTATTCCTCCAGAGACACATGACAAGGGAGGAGAGAGGAGAGAGCCGTGGCGGCAGAAGCAAGGAAGAGGCGCAGGGCGAGAGGGGAAAACCAGGAATTCACAGCTCCCAACAACACCCCCAGAAGCGAGGGGGAAAGCCACAACCAGCTACCCAGTAACACCAGAAGGGAGGACAACCCCGCCTCCCTCCTCTGCATAGAAAACCCCCCTACCCCAAACCCTCCCTGCCCCCACTCAAATGTTGTGCCAAATCTCCCTCGCCCCCCCCACATCCAATCCCCACCCTTCTACCCCTCCCCTCCTCCCGAGTCCTCCCTCCCCCTCTTTCCTTCCCGTCCTCCCTCCCCTTTCACCCCATACCCTCCCTGTCCCTCCCCCTTCACTGGATCCCCCGCCCCTCATCCCAGTATCCTCTGAGACCCTGTTATCCACCTCACAGGTCCTCACACCCATGGAACAGCCTCCCCCACCAGCAGAACACTCACCAAGGAGGCGATTTGAGAAGGGACAGAAGAAAGTGAGCCTCAAAGCGATGTACACTAACAGATGGAATTACAAATAAAGCAAATGAGCTTGGAGAACGGGTACTAGATGAAAACCTAGACATAATAGCCCTCAGAGAGCAAAGATCACGAAAACGAAACAAACGCAGTGTTCCCACAGGACTATTATGTTATGAGGAAAGAGAGGGAAGGAAGAGGTGGGGGTGGTGTAGCTCTGCTGGTAAGAAAATGCTGGGATTTTGAGTAGATGGATATTCAGGGCTGTGAAGGTTTCAGTGACTACATAGCAGGTACCGTAACAAATGGAGGGAAAAAAATTATAGTCATAGTCATATATAATCCACCACCAAATGACAGAAGACCTAGGCAGGAATATGATAGAAACATGGCCACCATTAACATAATAGAAAGAGCAGCTTCTTTTGCTAGCATGAATGGATCTGGACTACTAATTATGGGAGACTTCAACCATGGGAAGATAGATTGGAAGAACAGAGACCCGCATGGAGGACCAGAAACATTGAGAGCTAAGCTGCTGGACGTGGCAACAAGAAACTAAGCCAGCACATCAAAGAACCAACAAGAATGAGAGAAGATGAACCAGCAATGCTTGATTTGATATTTACCCTAAATGAGTGGGATATAAGAGAAGTTAAGATTGCAGCGCCCTTGGGAATGAGTGACCACAGTGTATTAACTTTGAGTACCTGGTAGAGCTAGGACTTGCCTCCCCCCAAAAAGAACTAGGAATCAAAAGGCTGGCATACCGAAAGGCGAATTATGAACAGATGAGAAGTTTCGTAAGTGAAATACCTTGGGACACAGACCTCAGAGATAAGTCTGTACAGGGTATGATGGACTATGCTACCCAAAAGTGTCAGGAGGCAGTAAACAGGTTCATCCCGGCCCAAAGGGAAAAATCCGAGAAGCAACAGAAGAATCCATGGTATAATAGGGCATGTATGGAAGCGAAGAAACTGAACAAAAGGGCGTGGAGGAACTTCCGGAATAACAGAACACCAGAAAGCAATGAGAGCTACCAGAGAACCAGGAATGAGCTTCACATAATAATGTATTACTAATTGTCATACAATATCTTATTAGAATGTTATTTGCATTGGTTACGATGTATACTTCCGTCAGGTAATCCGTGACAACCTGAAAGATAATTACCTGGTATAACAAGTAACATGTTATTACGCTAGCCTCACCGACGTGGAGTATCAGTGTGTGTTCATCTGGTTGTCCAGGATATAATCAACTGTACAGGTAAGCTGTATTTCTTTTAATTTTGGTTACTAATTTGTAGTTTTAACACCTAGTAACATTGTAGTGAATTTTCTACAAAACGGTAAGTCCGATTGATAGACTATTACATTAATTACCCGCCCCCCCCCCCTCATCTTTTAGGGGAAACAATTTGTGGGAATAAACTCACAGTTCACTATCATACAGTCCGCTATCGAAATAACGTTAGAAATAAATTACTTTATTAATTTATATAAATAAATAAAATTAAATGTCTATAAATTCCACAAATCAGTTTTCCCCCACAGCAGGAAATTCAGAAAAATTTATAATTGTGGTACTTTCTGATTACAATGTGTGGATAGGCAGGCAGAAGGGTTATTAGGCGGACAAAATATTGAAGTTTTGGAAATAAGAAAAAGTACATTTAGAGTTTACTATTTTTACTGATAAAAATCACTAGCAGCAATTAGCAACTTAGTCAAGACTAATAAATTCTGCTTGTCTGCACCTTTATTTTAGGTCTTATCTTATTAACACGCAAGCCACGTGTATTTTACCACGTGTTATTATGGCGTAATCGGGGCTCTTGCTTCCCAGGCTTTGTGGCAGACTTCTGGAGCTAGATTAACCCTCCCTCCTTCCCATCCACGAAGTGGCAAGGAGACAAGTTGGTTGCAGGACTCTGTTCTAGCAATCCCCAGATATAGCATCCTGATGCGGTCGGCACTGCCACTTTTGTATACTAAACAAAAGTCTGCTAACTGCCTCAAATACTGTGAAATAGGGTCCTACCTACGATAGTAGTCCAGAATATAAAGATTGGCAACAAATGCGCATTTCAAAATAGAGAGTACACCGGACTAAGACTTCCTGAATCTAAACATCTTAAGAGTTAAAGCTTTCTTGGTAACCAGAGAGCCAAAAATGCACCTTTCACTCAATGATTAGCCAACATTTCTCTCACTATTCCTCCTGGCCGGGATAACTGACGAGGGAAGATAATTAACTAGGGAGAGGGGGGGGGTAGGGACGTACTACCCTATTCACTTAGTCTTTCCCCCCCCCCCCCACCGTCCTACGACAATATCACATGCTCGCGTCGAGCATCTACCACTTAATGTGGTAATCTTTGTGATCACAGGACACCATCTCATTACACGTTTCGTTTTTCCCTCTCCCTCTAGTACACAATTTCCTTTTCCAGGAACTGCTGCTCCTGTAGGTCGTATTTCTGCTTACGACAGTGCTTCAGGCGTTATTAATGCACCCACTTTGCCCAGAACTGCATCAGCCGTGAGCAGAGTTGCAGCATCTGTGTGGGAAAAGCATTACAGATGTTGCAAGGCTACCTACCTACCAGCACTGCCTATGAGATGAAGCCCACACCGCCGTTTCATAGGACTACAGCGCTAGGAAAGCTGAAATTCAGAAAATGACCAAAGCCAGACAAACCACAGCCACTCCAAAAGCGAAGACATTCAACATCCAGGCAGTAGTCTTCCCAGACCTCCCGACAAGGGGCGGCGCTCCACGCAACTACTGGACGAACAACAACCGCAGCAACACCCAATCGCAGATCGACGACACCGCCTAACCAGGCCACCCAATCATCGACCCAGCCGTCGCCGCCGACACCAACTACCATCGAAGCACTGTTGCTGCTGCTTATCCATTTCGAGAAAAAGAAAAGACTGCAGATATTTTGGTATTTGTATGCACAAGAGTTCTTACATTAATGTACAGCCACTAGCACGCATTGCGTTTCGGTCAAGTCCATAATGCAATGTTCCACGGAATACGACTGCCAAATATTTTAAGAACCAAGTACCCATTTTACTGTTGGGTAAAGAGAGGCTACGGGAAAGTATTGATACCTAATAAATCTTCCCCAGCCATGATACTATATCAGAATGCAGTACCAAATACCATGTAGAAAATCTTTCAGCCTTCAATATCTGAGGCCATACTCACCACATACTTCTCAACCAGTGGCCAGCACCCCATCTACAGACCGTTAAGCCTACAGAATCAACTCCAATACCGGCAAGTTCCCACACCTCGGAGCCCCCCCTCCCCTCCCCACCGATCATTGGACCTGCAGGTCAACCAACGCCAGGATGTCACCCAGGAACGCAAACACCGACCCCGGACCACTCAGGAGCAACACACACTACAGATAAAAACGAAATCACAACCTTGGAAGAAAACTTCGTTACCGCCTACCAAGTCAACATAAACCCTTGAATGAAGATCTCACGTACCCACGCGAGACAAGACATCCCATCCGGAAAGAAGTATTAGCATGTCAAACTTCGACGCAGAATCATTTACACAAGGGGGAGGGGGGGTACATGCGTGAACTGCAAACCCTCTTAGATTCTTACTCCACAACCCAAGTTACCAAGCCCTGCCAATGACATGTGATAGCCAATGTCATGTTCATCGCAAACGGCACCATCCATTTGTATGCGGTGCGTTTCATAGCCAGCTGTAGGTAAACAACAGAGCCTACAGGACGCCCGCTAAACTTGAACGCAGCTAGTCATGTACCATTACAAGTATTAAAGTCAGTAACCAAACAATGGCTTTATATCAACCCTACAACCAATACTTCCCCAGCAACAAACCACCACATCGATCTAAATATTGTAGCGGCCTGCTAGCAACTACCTACCCAGCAACCCAAGCAAAAAGACCAAGTTGTATTAAGACCTACTCCAGCAGTCTGCCTAACAAACACCAACTGAAGGCAGCCGCCTTCACCATGCCCTTAAAGAGGGAATGGTGAAGTTTCACCATGTTTCATGTTTGGTATGTGAAAGTCTTCCGTTTTAAATATGTTGTAGCTAGTAGCACTGTTTCCTTTGTTTACATATGTAAACTAATTACCTGCTTCATCTGCTTAACAGTTCTAAGCAATTTAATGAGGAATTATGAGATTAGTTTAGTAGATAATACTAAGTAAATAGGCGTCCGAACGCAACGATGACAAACATTGCTCCTGCCGCAACTGTAAGGAGACCGCGCCGAGCTATCACTCAGTTTGTTCCTTGTGCAAGGCAGTGCGGATGGGTCTGATCTCCATGTAGCCATTTGGCTTCCTAGGTTAAATTTTATTACTGTGTTTATGTATGATATAGGTTCATCCAATGTGTTATTTATTAATCGAAGTGTATAGCCTTTAATTGATAATTTTCCCCAGTCGAGTGGGAGCTTTTAGTATTTTATTTCAGAGATAATTCTTTGCCCGTGTCTATCCTGAGCGAGCCACGTGGTGTACTGCTTTGTACATGGTGTACAAAACATACTATGTCTTATGTTGTATTTTAATATAGTTTAAGTATGTAAGAATCTGAATATATATATATATATATGGGGAAAATTGTGTTAGCATTTCATTCGGACAAAACGAGAGGTCCAAGATATAGAGGGGGGGGGGGGAAATTCAGTGGGGTGACTTAACCGTTTCCTGAGCCTTATTTTATTAATTCTAGCAGTCACTAACAGCCATCACACTGACATTAGTCAGGAAGGCGAGAATCTCGCCATCTTGTGAGCGGAGGACCTGGAAAACCTCATGGTATACAACCCCCCCCCACCCCCCCACCCCCCCCCCCCCCCCCCCCCCCCCCCCCCCCCCCCCCCCCCCCCCCCCCCCCCCCCCCCCCCCCCCCCCCCTTCGCGAATAGCACCACCTCTATCCTAACTTCTCACGTCAGTTCACAACTGAAAACCTTTAACCAGCAGGACCAGCCAGTGGATCACTGACAAAAGAAAAGATTATGCACATTATGGAAGAAAACCAGAACCTAGGTGTACTCAACCTTGTGTTCTGCAGCACCGGTAATGCAACAAAGATAACTTACCTCCAGGTGGTCACACAAGGTTTCTACTACTTCGGCATGAAGATACCACCCCACCTAGTGAAAAATGAACCATCACGAGCTCCAACAGTGCGTCAAGTGCTATACACTCTCCAACTCCACCAACAAGTGTCAGTACATCGTCCAGAAGTGCAGCCTCTACGCCCTGGACCATTATTAATCCATCTAAGTCGACAAGCCTTCGATGCCTATTCTTCAGTGGCGATCACTCTGCAATTTCCTACCAATGCCCCAGCAGACAGGAAACAAATCTAGGCCCAGGTAGTAGCCAAGAAAGCCAACCCTCTTAACTCTCCCACCAGAATCTCAGCTCCCATCACTACCAGAAGACTTTCTAGTCCTATCAAACAGTAACGACTCCCACCAGGCGCCCCAGCCTTCACAATGGGGACCCCAAGATCAAACCAGCATCCCCGCAGCCCCTTACATCATGTACAGGCATTATCGCTGGTCTTATTCGACTAGCAGAGAGGCTTGCCGGACCAGGACAACCGGTTCGTCAAGGGTATATGAGCAGGGAACTGAACGTGCTGTAGCCATTGGCCTGGGTTCAACGGCTACAGTTTGGCAGGTCCGCGAAATGGACTCTGTCCGTTTAGAGGACAAGCTGCTTTATTACCTAAGCCTCAGAACATTATACCTGTGTTACGAACCAGAATTTCTCGCCTGAGCACGGAGCAGTGAAGTCCATGCCATCTGTGAGTCCGCTCCCGAGAACCCCACAAAATGGACAACGCCATTTAGTGGTGACAGGATATGCCGGTAATAGGCGCTGGATTCCTGTCCTCGTCGGCTTGCGAAGTAGCCGACTGCTGACCTCTGGTGAGGTGGCACTTTACACAGTGAACGCCATCTACGGAGCGATGAGGTGGACGTTTGTGTCTAAGCTAGTAAGTGAAGTTTCCTAGCGGTCCCATGTAGTGTCCCAGTACTGATGACGTGTCTGCTTTCACAGAGTCAACCTAGGACGGCTGTGATGAACGGTGAATCAGTCTACCCAAGGCAGCTAAGGTCTCTTCATCAGTCTGCTTTGTAGAAGCTGTGAGCCACCCCCGGACGAACTCTGCCGAGTGTAATTACCTGCCTGAGGAGTGGCAGCGACAGGAATCGCTATATCTGTGGCTGACTGGTGGAGGAGTACCCACTGCGGTGCCGACCGAGGAGAGTGACCAGCAAGTCACACGAGGCTCCTGCCTAGGGCTCGCAACCCTAGTATTAGTCGTGGAGTGGCCTAACAACGCGGCTGATAGGTACCTGCCAGCTATAGGCTGGACTGTGGTTGTAGGCCATCACGACGAGGCACCCAGGGGAGTGTGATTTGGCTGGCCTATTGCCAGGGTGGATTCATCGTGGGTTTCTGGGCCACGGAAGAGGAAATCAGGAAAGGGTACCCAGAGTGAGTCTGTCTTCAACGTCTTCAGAGGGAGACGAAGCTGTACATAGTGTAGAAATATTTCCTGTGTGGGACTTTTATTATGTGGTGGCGGAAAAGGAATATATATAGAAATTGGTATTCTGGTGTGTTTAATGTACCTCCCCCGTTGATTTTACTTGCATTACGGAGTGCACTCCTTTTAAAGCCTCTACGAACTTTGGGCCGGATACCCAAAAACTAATACCATCAGAAAAGAAGCCCGGTTGCATCTCATTAGGGCCGTAACAACCTGTCAACATCCAACTATCTGCCAACCTTCCTAAATTTCTTAGTGACTAGCAGTTACCATGGAGGATGTTAAATAGAAAAATTGAAGTCAAACAAATCCCCAGGACCGGACGAAGTGTTTGCCAGGGCTTAAAATGTAAAGAGGTGCTCTCTGAGAGTCTAGTATAATAAAATTTAAAGTATTGTGACAACGTTGAAGTAATTAGACAATATAACCGACACAAATATGTTACGAATCTGCTAATTACCCGGGTCTTAAGAATTAAATGAAATCTACACATTTTCACCCCTCAGTTTTATTAGTCGTATGAAATTGTATACTATTATGTTTATAACATGAGCATTTTGTTTTGGTATTTGTATCATGCTGTCATGAGTTAATTAGTAGTAGTAGTAGTAGTAGTAGGCGTCAGACAGTCATGAGACAAGGGAGTTGCACTCGGGTTGTCAATCTGTAGTGGCCACTCCATTGATAGTATTCTTCAATACATCTTGTGGGTTTATCATGATTGGAGTCAGTCTGCGTCGCCAGCAGTGGTGTGCGCATTATGACCAACTTAGTATCATTGACCTACCTCAGTAACTAATTCTTTTATTATATTCATTATTACTGTATTATGCTAAGTGTATATTATGTTTATACTTATGTTTGGAGATGATCGTTCCCAGTTTTTCAGACTTCGCATCTGATAATTTGGTAACAGACGCCACACCTCCAGGCGCGAAAAAGCCCGAGTAGATTCGTTTGGATTGTGATGGTCAGGACACGTTGCATTGGTAAGTGTTTGGTTACCATTTTTGTTCATTGTGGTTATCTAGTCTGGTTAGATCGTTATTCACCATATATGCCATCTTATATTGTTATTGATCAGTGCTTAGAGGTTATTTCACCCCATTGTGTAAAAGTATCTTTAGAAGGTTTTTGTTTATGTTGATGTTTTATTCCCCACCATACAGTATATTGGTGTTGTCATTTACAGTTTTATTTTAATTCCCTGGACATTGATACCAATTGCGAGACCAATTTTACATAATTTACAACTGTACGGCAAACACGAATCATACCGAGATGCATGGGGGCGTGACACTAAACAAGAGCTCTTTGCCACAAAAATTTATCTTCACACAAGTACACAAATGAACAAGACCTATCTTCCTACTACGAATTTTCCTTTCACATATTACCGACTAAAACACTGCGATAGTCGACAACGCTGTTCCTTAATAACAACAATGCTTAATAACCAGCTGGTATTCAACATGACCGACCTCCTGATGATCCTGGAGGACGCGGCAGGCGTTACTCCTTTATATTGGCCAGGAAGGAGTAGATTTATATTCTTAGACAGCAAGAAGAATCATAGCAATTCAGGACCACTACGTTAGATTGATCGAAAAGAACCTCCACTCTTACACCAATTCCAGGCCACGAGAACCGTCTTCATCAACGGGAAGGGAGTCTATGAATCACTGAAGAGCCATTAGCCGACATCTACGCCAGCGTAGAAAATTAAAAGCTTCTGGGGCTCTCCTCGGCGAACGTAAAACAAATTAACCTTCACCTCATTAGCCGCAACCATCCAAGCCATCACACAAGGACTACCGCTTTGGCATCAAGATTCCACTCACTACCAAATTAAGATGGAACGCTCTTAAACAATGCCCGAAGTGCTACCAGTCCACGCATCTAGCCAAGGATGTCAGCAAACAAGGATGTTACACCTGACATTATAACACTGAAGCAGATGCGAAACACTAGAGGCTAAGGGACAGTCATCTTAAAAATCTCAAACCAACTGAATCCTATGCTTTTACCGACTGTTCTGTGCAATTAGGAACTGGTAGAACAGATTGTGCATATGCTGAAAATAAAGAGATGAAATAATCATGTCTAGTACACAGATTGAACAACTGGGCAAGCACGACACGCTGAGCTACTGGAAAGCTATCTAGACACTGAGTACCTTAAGCGCAATGGGGATAGTGTGAGTGCTCTGCAGTCCTTAAATAACCCTTCAATTTATGTCTGAAAGTATCTTGTAATATTAAATGTAATGTAATTTTTTGCCAATAATAATAACTATTGTATAAATTTTGTAGATCCCGTCCCATGTTTGAGTTGGAAAACATGACATTGATTGGCCAATGAGGCTTATATGAAAGAAAATCGATTATGACTTTGGACTATAATTTCTTATGTTTCTAATAATTGCATTAAAGAAGTTCCCTCAAATTTAGAAGACCTGAAATGCCCAGAGGGCTGAAAGCTGCAGTATTAAAAGCTATGACAAATTTTGCAATAGGTATTTGGATGGTCAGCACAGTAACCGGACCAAGCAATGTGATTTAGTAATTGAGCGAATTCGCCTCGGCTATAGGCAGATCTGGCAGGTTAGCGAGGCTGAGCCACTACCAGAATATTAAGATTATAAACCGTTGCAAACCTTTAATGCATTCACTAGAACACCATATTGCCGAATTTAACAGATTTTAGACCTCCTGGCCTACCTCCAACTATTTCATTGAATCTGGTGTACCGACGACACCCTAACAATTTACCCAAAATTTTGCTTGTTCATTTTAAAGAATGAAGAACAACTATTTATACTATTTTGAAGCAGCATCTCACGATCCCATCCCTTTGTGTGACAGTGCATAACAAAGTTGAATTTACATATTCGTACATTGAAACCGATTGTAACCATGATATGTTCTTCAACCTACAGCACAGACCTATTTTCTTGTGTATGACCCTCTGTCCTGTGTGAGAGTGAATACCAACATTATCCTCACTAATAAGACCTAATTGAACTCATTACACACAATTTTAATTAAATTTTGTCAATAAAGATAAGAGGGTAGTAGCACAAATGCAGTTGTACCTAAATGTGTAAATAAATAACAGTACTAACGGATTAAATATAAACCCTCTTCATTTCTTTATTAAACGCATTTGGAGAACACCGGATGCAGGAGGGAGAGAATGGAGTAATAATTTACTCCCTGGACAGTTAAAGTGTGTCATGTTGAACACTATTACTCGAGGAACTGCAAGTTATTGTCGAAAAATTTATCAGCACAAATTGACACCATCGTTACCAGGGAAAGCATAGTATCCGTACAGTATTAAACATTATACGAACTTGTATATTGTATTTACTGATATGGTTATTCCGCCAGAGAAAACCGAAGTTTGGCAAACCTCTCATAGTAATGTTACTAACTGTCATACAATATCTTATTTGGATGTTAGTATTACGATGTATACTTCCGGCAGCTATCCGTGACAACCAGAAAAATTAATAATTACCTGGTACAACAAGTAACTTGTGATTACGCTAGCCTCACCCACGAGGAGTATCTGTGTTCATATCTGATTTGTCCACGCTATGATCAACTATACAGATAAGCTGTATTTGTTTTAATTTTAGTTACTAATCATTTGTAGACTTAACACCTAGTAACATTGTAGTGATTTTTCTACCAATCGATAATTCCGATTGATAGACTTGCATTAAAAAAAAAAAAACCCTCCCCCCCACCATGTGTAGGAAACTTTGTGGGAATAAACTCACAGTTCACCTTAACATCATAAAGTCCGCTAACTAAAATTAACGTAAGAAATAAATTACAATATAAATATATGCGACCAAGCTTGAATGGTCCGCAAGCACCATTCAAGTTTATGGGTCAGAACACTGTTCAATCTGTCGTAATAATTATGATAATTTGTTACGGCCTCGCTTACTGCCGTGTGGCCACACATTTGTGCCGAATGCATTTACAAAGCCTTCAAGAATAGTCAGCTGATGTGTCCAAGCTGCTGTGGATTATTAATTTATTAATATAAATTATTAATTTTTAAATAAATCAATAAATCCCACGAGTCAGTTCCCCCCCCCCCCCCCCTGCAGCAGGAAATATTTAATACAGATGTTAATGTATATGGTAATTCAGAAAATTACCAATTCTATAGTAAATAGAAAAGTATAGAAAAATTAATTATGGTTCTTTATGATTACAATGTGGATAGGCAGGCAGAAGGGTTATTAAGTGGACAAAATATTGAAATTTTTGAAAGGTAGGATAAAGTACATTTAGCGTTTACCATTTATACCGATACAATTCATTAAACTATCAACATTTAGTCAACTTTGTAGACCAATTGTTGATAGTTTAGTCAACAATCTACCCCCCCCCCCCCTCATCTACAAAGTGGTAAAGAAACAAGTTGGTTGCTGGACACTGCTCTAGCAATCACCAGAGATAGCATCTTGCAGCGCTCAGCACTGCCACTTTTGTATACACAAAATCTGCTAACTGCCTCAAATAGTGAAATAGTATCCTTCCCCACGATAGTAGTCCAGAATATAAAGATTAGCAACAAATGTGTACTTCAAAATAGAGCACATCGGACTAAACTTCCTGAATCTAAAGAGTCGAACTTTTCCTGATAACCAAAAATGTACGTATCTCTGATCAGCCAACATTGCTCTCCCACTATTCTTCCTGCTCGAGATAATTGACGAGGGCGGGGGAGGGGCATACTACCCGATTCACTTATTCTGCAATTATAATTTTTTTTCTCCACCATCCTACAACCAATATCACATTCCGGGGAGTCCAGTCCTGGCTACTGTGGGAGCGAGGACCTGTTGCCTGACCTCACAGATAGTTGGTGGGAGTTTGCCGACCTGGCCGCCAGGGGGCTCCGGCGTGTCTACGTGACCTGCCAGTTGTTGCGTGAGAGGGTGCTGTTTAGCTTGTCGGCGCCATGGGGACCCCCCTCCCCCCCTGTTCGCCAGAAGACGACCATTGGTTTGGAGTTTTCAGTACGTGCTTCACATCTTGCTCTGGAGATTGTGTTGTTGGACATGTGTGTTCGTGTGGAAGAGGTGTACGGGGTCGAGCTCTTGACGACCCACTGAGCGCTAGTGAAGTTTAACTCTGCGGCAGTGTACAAGGAGTTCGTAGCCCACTATAATGGACGAACTTTGACCCTCCAAGGGGACGGTGGTACGGTCGCCATTTCCCACCACTGCTGGCGTGTTACTTGTGTGGCATATCATGGTGTGCCCTTCGAGGCTTTGGAGATTCTTTGGCCAACATGGCACAGTGGTCTCCCTACGTATGAACTCTGTTTCTTCCGGCAGGTGGCATGGGGTCTCCTGTGGTACACGGACTCTCGCCTTGAAACTCAAGTCCCCAGTTCCCTCCACGGTTACCTTGCTGGGGTACACACTGCAGGCATTCTATGCAGGGCCGCCACACTCCTGTTTTGGTTGTGGCCTTGAGGGGCAGCTGCTTGCACTGGGGTTGCGGCTGCCCCTATTAATCAGTTTCGGGAAGAGGATTACCCCCCCCCCCCCTCCCCCGTTGGTGGCGCAGGACTTGTCGCCTCATGGAGTGGGTGGGGATGTTCCCCTGCAGCCTGCCGACCTGGTGGTGGTTCAGAGTTCCTTGGTTGCTGGCCCGGCGTGTGTGGATGGTGGTGTACACGACGAGGTGGGTGGTGTGCGGGGCTCCGGCCCTGCAGTCTGTCTCCTCGCTTCCGACGGCTTCTGCACCTAGTTTCTGTCTCTGCACCTCTGTCGCCTTCGATCTCCCTGCAGGCTCCCTCACCACTGTTGGTCTCTTCCTCTCCTCCGGCAACGCCAATTCTTTCTCCTATCTCCTCTGTGGGTGGCAGTCTCGTCCCCCATGTCGTTGAGGCTGACATTCTGCGGGGTCGTGCTCTCAAGGTTGTGGGGCGGCCTGCCACCGGCTCTTCTCGGGTGCCTCCTGCAGGGGGTGACAGTTCCGATGACCAACGGCCTGTTCCCAAGCGTTCACCTACGGATATAGGAGCTTCGCCTCCTCGTACACGGGCAGAGGATGCGGCGTGTGTTGATATTTGTTCTGCAAGCTGTTTCTCTGTGGCATGCGAGGATGGTGCGTCTGGTGCTGGTGTAGTTCCAGCGGATGTTGTGGCTCCTGCTGTTGGGGTGGGGGCCGGTGTGGGGCCTGTGGCTCTCGCTTCGGGTGCGTTGCCTGGTTCTGGTTCCTCTTGGTGGGGGGTTCCCCCTTGCTAGGTTGAGTGTGAGGGGGGGGGGGGGGGTTCCTCATTTGCTAGGTTGAGGGTGAGCGTAGCAACCTGGTGGTGGTACTGAAGAAAACTGCTCGCTCTGAGGGTTCGTGTCCCATCCCCCCGTTTTCTCGGCGGCGGTTTTGCTGCCCCTCACGTCTACGGCCATTTCTTCTGTCTCCTGCTTGGTCGGAGGCGGTGCTGCCACCTCGGCAGCCTCCACCCGTTGTTCTGGTACCTCCTGCTTTCACGGCCACGGCGATGGTGTTCCTGCCTTACTTGACTAGTTCTTCCTCTTCGGTGTCCTTTGGTTGGGGGTGGTCACTTCCACCGGATTTGGTGATACCCGAGTATATGCGGGTAGCATATACCCGAGTATATGACGTACCCGCGGTGTCGTGAGAGGCCGTTCACCTACCAAACAGGAGTATTTGATTTGGGAGGCTTATAAGCTTAAGTATCCATCATGGAAGTTCCGAGAAATATTCGCCACGATTGCTGTGTGTTGTGTTGTGGTGTGGTGTGGCTTGTGCATAGGTGCGTGGTTGTGGGGTGGGGTTGCATGTGTGTCCGGGATGGGGCGGGTTTTGTTTTCCGGTTCTTGCGTGTTACGTTTTTTTGTTTGTGGGTTTGCTTGTGGGGGTTTGCGTGCGATGAGTGTGTGCTAGTAGTATATTATGTATTTCGTGTCCTTACGGCCTTCTGGTCGTCTGCACATGTCTTTGTGCTTGTTTAAGTACTTACGGTTCCCTGTCTGGTTCTGTTTTCTGTTATGAATGCTTTGCGTTTCTTGTACTGGTGGTGTGTCCTGTTCTGAATTTTGTTCTGTCATTTGTTTTGCTTTCTGTTTTCAGTTGTATGTGTCTTGTTTTAATCTTTTGATTCATTGCTTCCTTGTTCTCTTTTGTCGCTACTGACACCTTTGTGTGCCCCATCTGGTTAGTGCAGCTTTTGTTTTTGTATGCATGTTCCTATGTATTTGTATTTTTTTGGTTTCACTTATGTTACATTGCTCTATGTGCCTTGTTATCTGTATTTTGTCATTCTGTGTTCCCTGTTATTCTAGGCTTACTGTGTGCTGCTACTGTGCATGTTTTTGTTTTGTTTTATGGTGTATGTTGTGTGGTGTAGCGATTATATGCTTGGTTTTGGTGTTTCTGTATCTTGTGCTGTATTTAATGTTTTATAAATAAGAAAAAAATACATGACATTCCTACGTCAAGCATCTACCACCTCAAGTGGTAATCTTTGCGATCACTGGACACCATCGCATTTTACGTTTCGCTTCTCCCTTTCCCCCTACCATGAGGTTACCTTTAGGCGATTTCGGGGCTTAGGGACCCCACGGCCAGGTCGTCGACCAGGCCTTCTCGTTGCTGTACTGGTCAACCAGGCAGTTGGACGCAGCCTGACGTGCGAGTCACAGCCTGGTTGATCAGGGATCCTTTGGAGGTGTTCGTCAAATTCTCTTTAACACTGAGGGGTCGCCCAGTTATGCCCCTTATGTGTAGTGGAAGAGTTTCGAACAGTCTCGGGCCTCTGATGTTGATAGTTCTCAGAGTACCTGTTGCACCTCTGCTTTTCAACGGTAGATTGACAGCTGAACGTCCACGTTGAACGCCACCACGGACTGAAGTCCACACTGCACGTGGACAGAACACCCTAGTGCACAATTTCCTCTCCCAAGAACTGCTGAACCTGTAGGCGGTATTTCCGCCTACAGGTGCAGGCGTTATCAATGCACCCACTTTGCCCAGAACTGCATCAGCCGTGAGCAGAGTTACAACATCTGTGTTGGGAAAAAAAAACCATTACAGGATTTGCACAGCTACCTGCCTACCAGCGCTGCCTACTACGAGATGAAGCCCACACCGCAGTTTCATCAGACTGCACAGCTAAGAAAGTCGACATTCAGAAAATGACAGAAGCCAGACAAACCACCGCCACTCCAAAACCGAAGACATTCAACATCCAGGCAGTAGTCTTCCCAGACCTCCCGACAAGGGGCGGCGCTCCACGCAACTACTGGACGAACATCCACAGCAACAGCCAATCGCAGATCCAGACGACACCGCCCAACCAAGCCAGCCAATCATCGACCCGGCCGTCGCCACCACCACCCACCATCGATAGCACTGTTGCTGCCCCTCATAAACAGCCGAACAAGTCTATGTGGGTGGGGATGAGGACAGATTGACTAGTTTAGCAGTTACCAGGGAGGATGTAATTAAACAATTGGAAAAAATAAAACCAAAAAAAACCAGGGCCGGATGAAGTGTTTGCCAGGGTGCTTAAAGAATGCAAAGAGGAGCTTTCCGAGCCACTGTCTACCATATTTAATAAATCAATAGAGTCAGGCAGAGTGCCAGAGTCATGGAAGGTAGCTAATGTGGTACCAATTTTTAAGAAAGGAGATAGATCACTTGTGTCAAACTATCGGCCAATTAGCCTAACTTCTATTGTGGGAAAGTTACTTGAATCAATAATTCCAAATACAATTCGTCTCCATCTTGAAAAACAAATTAATAAACTAGTCGCAACATGGTTTTACAAATGGCCGTTCATGTTTAACAAATTTGCTAACTTTTTATTCCAGCATAGTTGAGGCAGTTGATAGTGGTAAGGATTGTGATGTGTACCTTGACTTTAGCAAAACTTTTGATACAGTGCCACATGAAAGACTAATTAAAAAAATAGAAGCGCATGGTATTGGGGGCGCTATATTAACTTGGATTAGGGTATGGCTATTCCAAAGGAAACAGAGTTAGTATAAATGGGGTTAAGTCAGAGTGGGATAATGTTGTTAGTGGAGTACCTCAGGGCTCTGTCCTGGGACCTCTGTTGTTCATAATATATATAAATGATTTAGATTCAAGTTTGAGTAGCAACATTTGCAAATTTGCCGATGATACGAAAATCGGTAGGGAAATTAATTCGGAGGAGGACTCACTATCACTTCAAGTTGATCTAGATACGGGTTTTGAAATGGTCAAAGGATTGGCAAATGCAGTTTAATGCTGATAAATGTAAAGTTCTGAAGCTAGGTAATGATGAGAGAGTTACAAGATACGAGCTAGATGGTGTTGAGATTGTCAAGTCTGATTGCGAAAGGGATCTGGGAGTTATGATTAGTAAGAATTTAAAACAAAAGGATCAATGCATGAATGTTCGTAATAAGGCGAATAGGACACTGGGATTTATTAATCGAAGCGTTAGTAACAAGACACCTGGTGTGGTTCTTAAGCTATATCTTTCTCTGGTTAGGCCCCATTTAGATTATGCAGTTCAGTTTTGGTCGCCGTATTATAGAATGGATATAAATTCACTTGAACGTGTCCAACGTAGGATGACTAAGTTAATTCCCCAAATTAGAAATCTTTCATATGAAGAAAGATTAACAAAGCTTAAGTTGCATTCACTGGAAAGGCGAAGAGTTAGGGGTGACATGATAGAGGTTTACAAGTGGATGAATGGACATAACAGGGGATATTAATATTGTATTAAAAATATCAACACAAGACAGAACACGAAACAATGGGTATAAATTGGTTAAGTTTAGATTTAGGAAAGACTTGGGTAAATACTGGTTCAGTAACAGGGTTGTTGATTTGTGGAACCAATTGCCGCGTAACGTGGTGGAGGTGGTGTCCCTCGATTGTTTCAAGCGCGGGTTGGACAAAAATGAGTGGGATTGGGTGGTTATAGAAAAGGAGCTGCCTCGTATGGGCCAATAGGCCTTCTGCAGTTACCTTTGTTCTTATGTTCATCCATTTAGAGGAAAAACTGGCAGATTTTCTGGTATTATTTATGGACAAATATCTTACATTCATGTACAGCCACTAGCACACATTGCGTTTCAGGCTAGTCCTTTATTCTATGTTCCACAATACAACTGCCAAATATTTTAACAACCAGGTACCCATTTAACTGTTGGGTAAACAGATTACAGGTAAGGATTGACACCCAGTAAATCGTCCCCAGCCAGGATACTATATCAGAAGGCAGTATCAAATACTTTGTAGAAAATATTCCGGTCCTTCAATATCCGAGGCCATGCTCACCACATACTTCTCAACCAGTGGCCAGCACCCCATCTACAGACCGTTAAGCCTACAGAACCAACTCCAATACCGGCAAGCACCCACACCTCGTAGGACCCCCCCCCCTCCCCTCCCGACCGATCGTGGGACCTGCAGGTCAACCAACGCCAGGACGTCACCCAGGAACGCCAACATCGACCCCAGACCACTCAGGAAGCAATAGACCTACAGATAACGAAACCACAACCTTTGAAGACAACTTCGTTACCGCCTACCAAGTCAACAAACCCTTGAATGAAGATCTCACTTACCCACATGAGACAAGACGACATCCCATCCGGAATTACCATGTCAAACTTCGCCGCAGAATCATTTACACATGGGGACTTAGGTGAACTGCAGACCCCTTGCAGATTCTTACTCCACAACCCAAGTCACCCAGCCCTGCCAATGAAATTTGATAGCCCATGTCATTCATAGCAAACGGCACCATCTGTTTGTATGCGCTGCGTTTCATACGCCAGCTGTAGGTAAACAACAGAGCTTACAACTTGGACGCTGCTAGTCATGTACCATTCTAAGTATTATTGTCAGTAACCAAGCAATGGCTTTATATCAATCCTACAACCAATACTTCTCCAGCAACACAGAACTCCACACTGGCGACGAGGATGAATAGTGAACACAGGTATTCGTCCAGCTCTAAATATGGGGAAAAGCATGTCTTGCCTCGGAGGAAAAACCTTGCTATCTGTGAGCACCAGACCAATGCTGTGTGCCGACTGAAGCTGTGTGATATCTACCGAATCTGCGTACAAAACCCAATGTGTGTACTAAAGACGCTTACACAAGTCTTCATGCTGTGAACTGTCTGCTGTGTTGGTGCTGATAACTCAAAAAATTGCTGACAACTGCCAAGTCAGCTGCCGAGTTGGAACACCACCACATGTACACAAGGCTAGGAAAGAGGTCAGTTGCTCCTGTATTGTTCACTGTTGTGAAATTTTGCATTAAAATACTTGTGTGCTGTGCAAAATTAAGGTAATTAGTGAATTTTTAACTAACATTCACAGTGCAGTAAGTTTTTAGTATTCTAAGGAACCATCCTGGAAAAAAAATAAACTATTTTCCCGCTTGTTACAACTTGTAATAAAGGTGTTACATCTTGGCTTAACGTGTTTATGACATTAGAACATTGTTACAACTTGCTATATTGGTTGTTATAACTGGTTGGGTGTTAAAACTTGTTCGAACGTTGTACCAACATCGTAGTTTCGAGGTGTGTTTGGAGGGCACCCACTCCAAGATAATGCTCGTCTTGCTCAAGGTAAGAAGTGGCGATTGTGTGGGAAAACTAGGTCATTTTGGTGCCATGTGTCGTTCCACACTAAGACCACAGTCAGTGAACTAGAGTACTGTACGATGGTCAGGTCATAGGGGTCAAGGTGGAAACAATAGTGCACCTCTTGTCCATTGCCGAGTGACACTACGAGAAATTAAAAAAACAGTTCCCAAAGCTTGAGAACTGCAATGGTAAAGCGAAATCTAACATTCTCTAATCAGACAGAAGGAAGCTCTTGCTCTTATATGAGGCTGTGAACACTTCAATTCATCTGCTTGGTGCACCCATCACCACGATAGTCACTGACCACAAGCCGTTGGAGACAATATTCAACTATCCGAAGTACAACCACCAGCTCACATTGAGAGATGGGCTCTTCGCCTGCAGAGCTACAACTTTACTGAGAAGTACCAAGCCGGGTGCAGGAAATCCCGCTGATTACATCAGTCTACATCCTGCCAACAGTTTCATCACCACCAAGCATCAGCAAGTTGCCGAGGAATATGTACACTAACCCCTGATGCAGTCCAAGGCTCTCGCTTTATGAAATCCATACTGCGACCCTAGAGGATCGAACTCTGCAAGCAACAGTGGATGCATTGACCAAGAAAAAGTTTCCACGCATCCCACTCCCAGGAGTTGACCAAGATGCATTCAAAGCACATGAACGCATCCAGACAGAGTTAAGTGTTCCGCAACAACGCGACACTGCTGCGAGGTACTCTTATCATTCCAGCAGTTCAGCAGCGTGCTCTGAAGCTTGCACATCAAGGACGCCAAGGTCTTGTTAGGACCAAACCGCTGCTACGAGAAAAGTTGTGGTTTCCAGGTACTGATCGTCAAGCACAGGACATGCATGATGCCTGTGTCCCTTGCCAAGCTCTAGTGGATACTTCACGACACCTCTACAACCTTCACCACTACCTGCTGCACCATGGACTAAAGTACCAATGGACTTCTGCGGACCGCTACCAACTGGAGAGTAATTTACGGCAGTCATTGATGATCACTCACTTTATCCAGAAGTAGAAAATCACTTCCACCTCTACTAAGGCTGTCATCCCGAAACTCGACAAGATCTTTTCAAAATTTGACATTCCTGAAGTTGTTAAGACCGATAAGGGACCGCCGTTCAATGGACAAGACTTCGTCAACTTCGCGGAGCACATTGGATTCAAACATCGCCGTATGATGCCACTACATCCTCATGCAAATGGAGAAGTCGAGAAATTCGTGCAACCTCTCATGATAGCGGAACGCTGTGCTCATGCCAAAGGACGATCCTGGAAACAAGCTATGTAGGCTTTTCTCAGGAACTACCGTACAATACCGCATGGAACACTGGGCAAGTCGCCTGGTGAACAATTTGGATCTCCTATGAGGATCACACTACCTGTCATGCCAGCTGAGGTAACGGATAAACCTCTCAGAAGGATGCACTGGCCAAAGGCAAAATGAAAAATGCTTATGATCAACGTGCAAAGGAACAATTCATAAAGGTTGGACACGCTGTTCTAGTTGAAAAAAAGAGGTAAAGCTAAATATGCCATATGATACAAAACCATAAAGTATCCTATGGTAACAGTGAGTAAGAGATTACACCACACAATATGGCTTATTTCAATGTGATTCCAACTAGTGTATTAAATGAAGTCTTACAAACGATAAAGAAAACATTTGTTATAACTATAAACAATTCATCAAGGGATATTCCTGTGCTTAAGGACTCGTCCTAAACGTCATGTTAAACGCCCTACGCGATTTGATGATTGTGTTCCCATGTAATGCAAATTATTTACTTATGCTAAATTGAAATTTAATAGCTTGAATAGGAGCTCTGCATTATTCAATATTTTGTAACTAGTAGTATGTCATTTTTGTTTAACATTTCATATTTTAAACATTGAAATCCTGTGTGGTAAAGATTAAGGTTGTGTAAATTCTTTCGTGTACTTTATGTAAAATGTATGCAACATCTTTTGACATGTTAATTACTTTGTGTCAATAACCGATTTGTGCTACAAGCATGGTAGACATCCTGTATTCATTTTTTTAAAGCAAAGGAGGGATGTCATGTTCATAGCAAACGGCATCATCCGCTTGTAAGCGTTGCGCTTCATATGCCAGTTGTAAGTAAACAGAGCGTACAGGACGCCCACCTAACTTCGACGCTATTGAAATTGAAATAAGTTTATCGAGGTAAAATACACACAAAGGGATGAGGTAGCTCAAGCTATTCTCACCCCGTTCAGTACAACGTGTTAATACATACAGATCCACATCACAAACAATAAACATTAACTATTAGTCATGCACTGTTACAAGTATTAAAGTCGGTAACCAAGCAATGGCTTTAACAACCCTACAACCAAGACTTCCCCAGCAACACAACACCACAGCCCACACTAACCGAAAAACACGAAGACGGCAGCAAAACTAACCCGCGTTGTCTACATCGATCTAAAAAAAATTGGCGGCCTACGAGCACCTACCTACCCAGCAACCCAAGCAAAAAGACCAAGTTTTATTAAGACTTGCTCCAGCAGTCTGCCAAACCAGAACCAATTTAAGGCAGCAGCCTTCATCTCCCCTTTAAGGGGATGGTGACCTAATTTTGACCGTTTGGATTTTTTTTAAATACACATTAGTTCTTTCAGTCTTGTAAAGCCACTAGCACGCATAGCGTTTCGGGCAAGTCCTCAATCTTAATATTCCCCGGATTATGACCCACCAACTCAACAACCAGGTACCTATTTTACTGTTGGGTAAAGAGTAGCTACAGTTAAGGATTGGCAGCCAGAAATCTTCCTCCAGCCAGGATACGAACCCAGGCCAAAGCGGTCGCGAAACGCCAGTAGTGTTAGCACTAGCCAATTGGTGAAAGCCATATCCGCCTCCGTAAAATTGACGTAACATCTTTCTTCAGCACCACAGAAGAAAGACGACTAGCAAGAAAGAGGACAGCTGTCCACCTCGTCGCCCCCGACTCGAGTCCCTGCCTCCTCGCCTAGCCGGCCCGATGTTCAAAACCTCTTGCGCCACGCAGCTGGTTTAAGCCCTGGCTGCCTGTCTTCAAAGTTTCTTCTCACTGGCTATTCTTCAGCTATAGACACTTCCCCGTTCACCCGCAGGGTATCTTGTCCTATATCATTCATTGAAGCTCCCACCGAGCCCCACCCCTTGACAATGTAGACAATGTACTTCTAACTTACGGTTTACTTGAATACTGAAATTTCTCCACCTTAATTGCTTAGGTCTTTACCTCTTTACTGCATCTGACGTTATTGATAACATGCTACCAAGTACCTTATACTTGCCGCTCTAGTACATTTAACTCAATGGTATCCCTTATCCAGTTGATCCTAACCTCATCAGGAACTATACTCACGAAATGAACGGAATGGTAAACACAGCTCAATTCCAAGGCAATGTCACAATTAAATCAAAGTAAAAAAATCGAAGTCAATGAAACTTCAATTTATCAGTGCGATCTGAAACACTGAAATGGAATCTTAACATTTAGTGTATGAGTTGCTCTTGCATGCTACAAATGGCGCCGTTTTTCAAAAAAGCATGTTTTTACCTCACTGGTGTTGCACCTATAGTATAAAAAACATGCGCCTATTTGAATGCAACGTTGTGTCAAAAATTTCAAAGCAATTGGTAAAGAGGTTTCGAAGATTTTACGCACATGAAAAACAGTTTAAAAAAAAAACAAGTTTTTCCTCGTCACAGACGTGACATCTATATAGTATGTATATAAAAACCCGCTCGGATGCGAATGGAACGCTGTGAAAAAAATTCAAAACAATCGGTGATGAAGTTTCAGAGATTAGCGATTTTGAACAAACGAACATTTCCATTTCCATTTATATAGATAGATTACCAAGGCCGCTCGATCCCAGAGAGCAAGGTAAAAGCCGTCATCCTTGAACATTAAAGAACTTACTCTAGCAGCAAGTTCCACGGACACGGGATCTAACATGGAGAAGAAACTCCAATACTCATCACAGTATGATCATTCACACTGTAAAAAACACTAAACTAACCTGCTGCTCATCGTGTGCCGGGTATCACCACCCCACTTCCCTAACACACTCGTAACTACGTCCGTCCACTGAAGTGCGAGACTACACACTGAACACCAGCCGCTTCCCTCCCCGACTGCATGCACACTTGTCCACCAATCACCAGCCATCAGATTATTCCGCCAGCCAATAGCAACTTGCCATATGAACAACCAACGAATCAGATTTCAGCTCATACCCAGTCCGAATTACGGACCTCGTCTTCCAACAATAACAAATACTCAATAGCGTAGGACTGTTGTTTCAGCAGTTATCATTTTCCATAAGCAAAAATACTTTTTACTCAAGACAATATTTAAAAAATCTTATTCGCTATGCACGTATTTGCGATTGTAAATGAAAATAATACATACACTATATTTATTTTAAAATTGCAAATGAGCATCATACATTAGTAGGCTCAGCAGTGAGTGTCGGTGTTGCTCTAGTAACTTTGCTTTTGTTTAGAATAATATACGAAAGTTTAGTTCTTCAATAATTATGTATACCCCATACTCATCCTGTGGATGGTATTGAACCCCATGTCCATCCTGTGCATAGTATTAGACCCCCATACCCACCCTGTGGATAGCATTGGACCCCATACCAACTCTGCAAACAGCATTGGACCCCATACCTGTCCAGCAGGCGGTAGTGGAATGGTGTCATCCACACTTACTATCTACAGTTAGCAAACCAAACCAAGGCCTAAAATTCCTCGTAGTGGATAAGTGTGAATGAAATATTTGAACAGTTGCTGTAAATTTGTTTTAGATCTGTTTCTAAATTCACGTATCTTTTCGCACTCCATGGCATAGTGACGAAGAATGTGTGAATAGTTTTGCTGACACAGTTTACATCTGGTCAGATCTACATCAACGGGTAATGGAAACTCAAAGGGATACTTATAATTGACTCGAAGCCAAGAAGCAGTAACATCTAACAGTCCTCTGGTTTTATTGGATGATCCACAGCTGTGTGGCTCTTCTTGCATGATGGTGTGATGACAGATGGAATTAAAACGCTATGCGTACTAGTGGCTTTACATGAATGTAAAACTTCAAGTCTCTGTACTCTCATGAACCCAATGTACCTTCTTGTATATAAATAAATAAATAAACGAATGTAGTAATTTGCCCCAGATCTATAAAGTTTCAGTTTTTGGTGCAATATAGTTCTCAAGTTGCTTATAGGCAATCGAAGCAATTATAGTCAACTCTTCCTATTGAAGGCTGATTCTTTGACTATTAGTTGGCAGTGTAATATAATGAAGACAGATTCATTAGTTCTATTATGCAATTGGAGGCCAACTAAAGATGGGATCCACGTTAACTTTCATTGTTGTTATATCAAGCTATAGACACGAGCGTGCCAAGTATGTCATAGGGTGTTTAGCGTAGTTAAAGATGATAAAGAATTACTTAGAACTAATGTTAAAATTAATGAGAATTACAATTTAGAATTAAACAAGAATGTAAGCACTCTTGTATATATATATATATATATATATATATATATAATATATATATATATATATATATATATATATATATATATATATATATATATATATATATATATATATATATATATATATATTATTAAATATGACCGAAAAAGTAAGATTAATAATTCTAACACGAATTTTCTCAATCTTTCGTACATTACGCTTCACTGTTGGAGGTAAATCAAAATCACTTCTCCAAAATTCATTTTTATTTCTAGTCTGACGCGACACGGGCGCGTTTCGTAAAACTTATTACATTTTCAAAGACTTCACAAATACACAACTGATTAGAACTGATCTGATTTTCTAGATGTAACAGTCATGGAAAAGGGCGGAGGTTTCCACACTGCAGTCTACACTAAGGAAACAAACATAGGAATGTGCCTAAATGCCAACAGCGACTGCCCTGACAGGTACAAGAGGAGTGTTGTTAACGCATACATCGACCGTGCTCTCAGCCACAGCTCAGAATGGAAGCAAGTCGACGAAGAACTCTGTAGGGTAAGGCAGGTCCTAGTCAATAACGGCTTCTCCAATGGTTTCATCGAAGACATCATAAGAAGGAAAGTGAAAAGCCATGCAACCTCTGAAGAGACAACTAACACAACACCTATACCCCCTATTAGACTATTTTACAGGAACTTCTTTTCCACAGCTCATAAAACGGAGGAAAGGGTCCTGAAAGATATTGTTAATAGAAACGTTATCCCTACAGACAAAAATCAGAGGATACAACTGACGATTTACTATAAAACCAGAAAAACGGCCAGCCTACTCATGAGAAACTCTCCAGACACAAAACAGAACGCTTTAAAAGAGACTAATGTCGTCTATGCCTTCAAATGCCCACTTGGGGACTGTAAGCTCCAAAAAAACCCAGTATATAGGCAAGACAACAACATCTCTTTCTAGGCGTTTAACGATGCATAAGCAACAGGGCTCCATTAAGGAACATATAATCTCTTCCCATAACCAAACCATCGCCAGAGAAATCCTAGTAAACAACACAGAAATCATCGATAGATACAGCGATAGCAGGCGGCTTGACGTTTGCGAGGCACTACACATCAAGAAGTCAACACCAGCAATCAACAGCCAATTATTGCACAACTATATTCTACCCACCTCAAGACTCCGCTCCAATATAGAAGCATCAAGAAATATAGACCAATAGGCTTTCTACAAACACTTCTATTCAATACCCATTGTTTCTGTTCTGTCTTGTGTTGATACTTTTAATACCCTATTAATATCCCCTCCTGTTCTGTCTTGTGTTAATGCCACATCACCCTTACCACCTCACTCAAATGTAGATATAAAATCAGAGATACGTTCTAATCAGTTGTGTATTTGTGAAGTCTTTGAAAATGTAATAAGTTTTACGAAACGCGCTCGTGTCGCGTCAGACTAGAAATAAAAATGAATTTTGGAGAAGTGATTTTTGATTTACCTCCAACAGTGAAGCGTAATGTACGAAAGATTGAGAAAATTCGTGTTAGAATTATTAATCTTACTTTTTCGGTCATATTTAATAATATATGTCTACAGGAAAGACTGCTACCAAAATATACTAATATTAAAGTGCACGACCCAGCAGCAAGGAATCAAGCCTTCACGATAAAATATCGCCAGGATCTGATTCGTGATCAGATATACAAGGCAGAGAATGAAATCAAAGACAACAAAAACGCAACTACTTCATGCTACAAACGAGTGGAGAAATAGCAACATCGACCATAGTATCCGTACCCGCATTGAACAACACCTCGACATCCTCACAGACCAACATCACCTCAGCACTGAAACAAGGATTATCAAGAAACTAACAACATTATATGGAGGACCTATGGCAATTCCACGACCAAGAGATGGCTTCCTGAACCTTGCAGGAATTAACTTCACTGAGGACCAAGTCACTCTCCTAAATCTGGGCATAAACTGTCATGTTATGTCCAGACCGAGTGAAATGGCCCGGAAAGTAGAGTTGGAAATTCTGTTGGACGACATATTCGACCTCGAGACACAAAAGAAGGTCACTACCAAAGATACCTTACAAGCAGAACTTATTGCAGAAGGAGGAAAGAATCGAGGCAACTACAGAAGCACCATACTGTCCCCGAGCTTAAAGCGGCAGCTAAAAGCCTTCGTGAGAACAAGGAGATAGTTGTCAGCAGAGGTGACAAGTCGCCAATATATGTCATTCTTAAAAAAGACGAATATCTGGCGAAAATGAACATCATACTTTCTGACCAAACTAAGTTCCAAAGGGTAACGAAGGACACTACAGCCGAATTAAAAGCAAAGGTCAACAAACTGATCGAAACTGTAAACGCCAAGAAATCCGGACTCCACCTGCCAAAGATCATTGGGGAATATAAACCTGGATATGCGTATGGAAATGTCAAGACGCACAAGCCTGGAAACCCACTTCGGGCAATCATTAGCCAGATACCCACACCCACGTACAGACTGGCAAAGCGACTCAACGGCCTGCTGACTCCTTATGTTCCTTGCGCCTTCAGCCTGAAGTCTCCAAAGGAATTTGTGGACTTACTGCGGGGCACACGGGCCACAGGGATAAGAGCCTCGTTGGACGTAGAATCGCTGTTTACCAACGTACCTGTGGACGAGACAATCGGAATGATAGCCGACAGAGTGTATCGTGATCCAGCCTGTACTCCTCTTGACATGCCAGAAAGTATTCTGAGGAAACTACTCCAAGCTTGTACTAAAGAGGCACCCTTCTTGAGCCCGGATGGGCACATGTATAAGCAAGTAGATGGGGTCGCCATGGGTTCTCCCCTAGGTGTCCTGTTTGCAAACTTCTACATGGGTACCATCGAGCAAAAAGTCTTAGTCGACATGAACTTGAAACCGGTCATATACTGCAGGTATGTTGACGACATTTTTACACAGGTACCTGATGTCAGACATCTGCAGAAGCTGAAGGAGGCATTTGAGCAGAGTTCCGTGCTGCGTTTCACTTACGAGACGGAAAAGGATGGGAAGCTGCCTTTTCTAGATGTAACAGTCATGGAAAAGGGCGGAGGTTTCCACACTGCAGTCTACACTAAGGAAACAGACATAGGAATGTGCCTAAATGCCAACAGCGACTGCCCTGACAGGTACAAGAGGAGTGTTGTTAACGCATACGTCGACCGTGCTCTCAGCCACAGCTCAGAATGGAAGCAAGTCGACGAAGAACTCTGTAGGGTAAGGCAGGTCCTAGTCAATAACGGCTTCTCCAATGGTTTCATCGAAGACATCATAAGAAGGAAAGTGAAAAGCCATGCAACCTCTGAAGAGACAACTAACACAACACCTATACCCCCTATTAGACTATTTTACAGGAACTTCTTTTCCACAGCTCATAAAACGGAGGAAAGGGTCCTGAAAGATATTGTTAATAGAAACGTTATCCCTACAGACAAAAATCAGAGGATACAACTGACGATTTACTATAAAACCAGAAAAACGGCCAGCCTACTCATGAGAAACTCTCCAGACACAAAACAGAACGCTTTAAAAGAGACTAATGTCGTCTATGCCTTCAAATGCCCACTTGGGGACTGTAAGCTCCAAAAAACCCAGTATATAGGCAAGACAACAACATCTCTTTCTAGGCGTTTAACGATGCATAAGCAACAGGGCTCCATTAAGGAACATATAATCTCTTCCCATAACCAAACCATCGCCAGAGAAATCCTAGTAAACAACACAGAAATCATCGATAGATACAGCGATAGCGGGCGGCTTGACGTTTGCGAGGCACTACACATCAAGAAGTCAACACCAGCAATCAACAGCCAATTATTGCACAACTATATTCTACCCACCTCAAGACTCCGCTCCAATATAGAAGCATCAAGAAATATGGACCAATAGGCTTTCTACAAACACTTCTATTCAATACCCATTGTTTCTGTTCTGTCTTGTGTTGATACTTTTAATACCCTATTAATATCCCCTCCTGTTCTGTCTTGTGTTAATGCCACATCACCCTTACCACCTCACTCAAATGTAGATATAAAATCAGAGATACGTTCTAATCAGTTGTGTATTTGTGAAGTCTTTGAAAATGTAATAAGTTTTACGAAACGCGCCCGTGTCGCGTCAGACTAGAAATAAAAATGAATTTTGGAGAAGTGATTTTTGATTTACCTCCAACAGTGAAGCGTAATGTACGAAAGATTGAGAAAATTCGTGTTAGAATTATTAATCTTACTTTTTCGGTCATATTTAATAATATATGTCTACAGGAAAGATTGCTACCAAAATATATATATATATATATATATATATATATATATATATATATATATATATATATATATATATATATATATATATATATATATATATATATATAAATATATATAAATCGGGGAACATGAAATTGAATCACAAGAAGGTGTCCAACAGGGTGACCCCCCTTGCTCCTTTTCTTTTCTGCCTAGTCATCAAGGAAGTCACCGATAACCTGTCCAGTGAGCTCAATATTTGTTTTTTGGACGATGGTTATCTTGAGGTTATCTTGAGATGATTTCGGGGCTTTTTAGTGTCCCTCGGCCCGGTCCTCGACCAGGCCTCCACCCCCAGGAAGCAGCCCGTGACAGCTGACTAACACCAAGGTACCTATTTTACTGCTAGGTAACAGGGGCATAGGGTGAAAGAAACTCTGCCCATTGTTTCTCGCCGGCACCTGGGATCGAACCGGGGACCACAGGATCACAAGTCCAGTGGGCTGTCCGCTCGGCCGACCGGCTCCCCACGGTACTCTAGCCGGCTCCCCAGCCTCACTTTTGGACGACATAAGAATAATTCAGGAGCAAGGAGCAAGCCTAGGCCTCACCCTGAACTCTTCCAAGTGCGAAATAACCTCCACCAATCATCACATAATAGAGCAAATAAAGGATGTTTTGCCTGACATTCATACAACCAACCCTGAGGACAGCACACTCCTAGGTGCTCCTCTTGGAAGGAATGCCATCGACGAGGTCCTTGGTAAGAAGATTACTGACCTGAAGAGGAGGAACGAGAGGATTGAAGACATCGATGCTCATGATGCACTTTACCTCATCACCAGATGCTTGTCCCTCCCCAGGCTGACCTACTTTCTAAGATGTTCGCCATCTTTCAACAATATTAAATTAGAAGAGTACGACAGCTTGCTGAAACCACACTAGAAAAAGCCCTCAATCTTTCCCTCAGCGACTCACGGTGGAAACAGGCCTCCCGTCCTGTCAGACTCGGCGGCCTTGGCGTGCGCACAGCAACACAAATTGCTGTACCAGCGTTCCTGTCCTCTTCAGTGGGGTCTGACAACTTGAAGGAAATCCTACCTGAGCACCTAGTTCAACAGGCAGGGGTACATGATCCCAGCTTCACAGACTGCACAACCAAATGAGTCTCTCTCGCAGGACCAGCACCCTAAGAACCGCCTTCTGAAGCCCATAAGCAATCCAGCTGGGATCGCCCCATTGCCGACCAAGAAGCTGCGACTTTGCTAGAAGCTGCGACAACACCACATGACACTGCCCGACTTAGTGCTGTGCAGCTCCCCATGCAGGTGATTTCCTATTAGTAACCCCAATGTCAGCAACCGGCACCCGTCTCACACTGCAGGCCCTCCGAATTGCCGTGGCTCTCCGCCTCGCTGCCCCAATCCACACCGAATACAGGTGTATTTGCGGCGAGGCAGAGGTCGAAAGGTACGGACGGCATGGCCTTCTCTGCCAAAGGACAGGAGGATGGCATGCAAGACACGGCGAGGTCAATGACATTATTAGGAGAAGCCTTACCACAGCTGGTTGTCCAGCAGAGAGAGAGCCCCGTTACTTAATGTCCCGCAACTCTGATGAGCCTGTCGGTCGCCCAGACGGAATCACGGTGAACCCTTGGAAGAATGGTAGACAGTTGGTGTGGGACTACACTTGCGTTTCAACTTTAGCCAATACCTATGTTGACTTCAGTGCTACACAAGCAGGAGGAGCTGCCAATCACCGGGAAGCGGCCAAGTCACGTAAATACAGACCTTGATCACCACTACAATTTTGTCCCCATTGCCTCAGAGACACTTGGTGCCTGGGGTAAAAGTGCTGCTAGCTTTTTGAAGGAGTTTGGGTCTAAGCTAATCGAAACAACTAGAGACCCTGGAGCTGCCAGTTTTCTTTTTCAGCGCCTAAGTGTGGCAATCCAGAGAGGAAATGCTCACTGCATCCATGGTTCCTGCCCGCCATCTGAGGAGCTGGAGGAGCTATTCAACTTGTGACAAGCAGCCTTGTACCCTGCATGTAATCAATATTGTAACTTTTTTGTGTAATGACATTTTCAAATAAAGTTAGATAAATATACACACATACCAAAAGAATAGGGGTGGTAGGAGAAGAAAATATCAAAGTGTTCAGTGAGGATCCACAAGGTCTTCTCCGAGTACTCTTTATTTTCTTCTCCGAGGCTATGAGTCCCTACACTGGCACCAGAGGTGGTACCCCTTCTATATAAATAATAAAATAAATGTCAAGTTTGGAAACACGTCAACATACATTTAAGTCTTTTATTTTTTTTAGTCCAGGGAGTATTACAAGTAGTTTACTCTGAAAGGTAGAGTCCAAGCTTCGTCTTGATGCACGCACGAACACACACACACACACACACACACGCGCACGCACGCACACACACACACACACACACACACACACACACACACACACACACACACACACACACACACACACGAGGCAGAAACAAATGGGCAAAGTTTCTTTCACCCTAAGTGCCCCTGTTACCTAGCAGTAAATAGGTACCTGGGAGTTAGTCAGCTGTCACGGGCTGCTTCCTGGGTGTGTGTGTGTGTGTGGTGTGGGGAAAAAAAAAAAAAGTAGTTAGTAAACAGTTGATTGACAGTTGAGAGGCGGGCCGAAAGAGCAAAGCTCAACCCCCGCAAAACACAACTAGTAAACACACACACACACCCACACACACACACACACACACACACACACACACACACACACACACACACACACACACACACACACACACGCGCACGCACGCACACACACACACACACACACACACACACACACACACACACACACACACACACACACATATATGGTACCAATCCTCAAAAAAAGTTATAGGGAGGGAAGCAATTAAGTATAGACCTATATCACTGACAAGCATCCCTTGCAAACACTTGAAAGAATAAACAGGCTTAGACTTGTTGCATGAAAGAACATTAGTTTTGTAAACAAACATCAACACGGGTTCAGGGAATGGAAATCATGCCCTAACAAATCTTCTGGATTAGAATGATAAAATAACAAGAATAAGGCAGGCCAGGGAAGGATGGGCAGAGTGCATATTTCTGGACTGCCAAATAGCATTAGATACAGTACCGCACAGGAGACTGCTATTCAAACTTTGAGAAGCAGGCCAGAGTAACCGGAAAGGTCCTAGCATGGGTAAAGCACTACCTAACAGGAAGGAGCCAGAGAATAATGGTAAGGGGCAAGAAGTCGGACTGGCGAACAGTAATGAATGGGTTGAGAAGGGTTGTGTCAGTTGAAGATTGTAGGATCCTCCAAGAGGACTTGAACAAGTTTCGGAGATGGTCAGAGAAATGGCTACTGGAGTTCAACACGAGCAAATATAAAGTTATGGAAATGGGATTAGATGATGGGAGACCAAAGGGCCAATACACAATGAAGGAAAACTACCTACCTGTGACGATTCGAGAAAGAGACCTGGGAGTGGACGTTACACCTAATCTGATTCCTGAAGTACATATAAATAGGATAACGACAGCAACGTACTCTATACTGGCGAAAGTTAGAACTTCATTCAGAAACCTAAGTGGGGAGGCTTTTTAAGGTGCTTTACACCGCCTACGGGAGACCAGTCTTAGACTATGCAGCGCCATCATGGAGTCCCCCCTGAAGAAACACATAAGGAAACTGGAAAAGGTTCAGAAGTTTGCAACGAGGCTTGTCCATGAGATACGAGGGATGGGATATGAAGGGAGCCTGAAGGAACTGAACCTTATGAAACTAGAAAAAAGAAGGGAGAGAGGGGATATGATACGAACATATAAAATACTCAGGGGAATTGACAATGTGGAAATAGATGAAATGTTCACACATAATAATAATAGAACGAGCAGACATGGGTGGAAGCTGGAAACTCACATGAGTCACAGAGATGTTAGGAAGTAGTCTTTTAGCATGAGGGTAGTGGAAAAGCGGAATGCACTTAAGAAACAGGTTGTGGAAGCAAACTCTATTCATAATTTTAAAACTAGATACGAAGGGA
>NC_091160.1:24240745-24342994 GCF_040958095.1 Procambarus clarkii
TATATATATATATATATATATATATATATATATATATATATATATATATATATATATATATATTATATATATATATATATATATATATATATATATATATATATATATATATATATATATATATATATATATATATATATATATGTCGTACCTAGTAGCCAGAACACACTTCTCAGCCTACTATGCAAGGCCCAATTTGCCTAATAAGCCAAGTTTTTATGAATTAATTGTTTTTCGGCTACCTAACCTACCTAACCTAACCTAACCTAACTTTTTCGGCTACCTAACCTAACCTAACCTATAAAGATAGGTTAGGTTAGGTTAGGTAGGGTTGGTTAGGTTCGGTCATATATCTACGTTAATTTTATCTCCAATGAAAAAAATTGACCTCATACATAATGAAATGGGTAGCTTTATCATTTCATAAGAAAAAAATTAGAGAAAATATATTAATTCAGGAAAACTTGGCTTATTAGGCAAATCGGGCCTTGCATAGTAGGCCGAGAAGTGCGTTCTGGCTACTAGGTACGACATATATATATATATATATATATATATACATATATATATATATATATATATATATATATATATATATATATGTCGTACCTAATAGCCAGAACGCACTTCTCAGCCTACTATTCAAGGCCCGATTTGCCTAATAAGCCAAGTTTCATGAATTAATGTTTTTTCGTCTACCTAACCTACCTAACCTAACCTAACCTAGCTTTTTTTGGCTACCTAACCTAACCTTACCTATAAATATAGGTTAGGTTAGGTTAGGTAGGGTTGGTTAGGTTCGGTCATATATGTACGTTAATTTTAACTCCAATAAAAAAAATTGACCTCATACATAGAGAAAAGGGTTGCTTTATCATTTCATAAGAAAAAAATTATAGTAAATATATTAATTCAGGAAAACTTGGCTTATTAGGCAAATCGGGCCTTGAATAGTAGGCTGAGAAGTGAGTTCTGGCTACTAGGTACGACATATATATATATATATATATATATATATATATATATATATATATATATATATATATATAAATATATATATATATATATATATATATATATATATATATATATATATATATATATATATATATATATATATATATATATATATATATATATATATGTCGTACCTAATAGCCAGAACGCACTTCTCAGCCTACTATACAAGGCCCGATTTGCCTAATAAGCTAAGTTTTCATGAATTAATATATTTTCTCTAATTTTTTTCGTATGATATGATAAAGCTACCAATTTCATTATGTATGAGGTCAATTTTTTTTTATTGGAGTTAAAATTAACGTAGATATATGACCGAACCTAACCAACCCTACCTAACCTAACCTAACCTATCTCTACAGGTTAGGTTAGGTTAGGTAGCCGAAAAAGTTAGGTTAGGTTAGGTTAGGTAGGTTAGGTAGTCGAAAAATAATTATTTCATGAAAACTTGGCTTGTTAGGCAAATTGGGCCTTGCAAAGTAGGCTGAGAAGTGCGTTCTGGCTACTAGGTACGATATATATATATATATATATATATATATATATATATATATATATATATATATATATATATATATATATATATATATATATATATATATTAGTATATTTTGGTAGCAGTCTTTCCTGTAGACATATATTTTTAAATATGACCGAAAAAGTAAGATTAATAATTCTAACACGAATTTTCTCAATCTTTCGTACATTACGCTTCACTGTTGGAGGTAAATAAAAAATCACTTCTCCAAAATTCATTTTTATTTCTAGTCTGACGCGACACGGGCGCGTTTCGTAAAACTTATTACATTTTCAAAGACTTCACAAATACACAACTGATTAGAACTTACGTCTCTCTGATATTATATCTACATTTGAGTGAGGTGGGAAGGATGATGTGGCATTAACACAAGACAGAACAGGGGATATTAATAGGGTATTAAAAGTATCAACACAAGACAGAACAGAAACAATGGGTATTGAATAGAAGTGTTTGTAGAAAGCCTATTGGTCCATATTTCTTGATGCTTCTATATTGGAGCGGAGTCTTGAGGTGGGTAGAATATAGTTGTGCAATAATTGGCTGTTGATTGCTGGTGTTGACTTCTTGATGTGTAGTGCCTCGCAAACGTCAAGCCGCCTGCTATCGCTGTATCTATCGATGATTTCTGTGTTGTTTACTAGGATTTCTCTGGCGATGGTTTGGTTATGGGAAGAGATTATATGTTCCTTAATGGAGCCCTGTTGCTTATGCATCGTTAAACGCCTAGAAAGAGATGTTGTTGTCTTGCCTATATACTGGGTTTTTTGGAGCTTACAGTCCCCAAGTGGGCATTTGAAGGCATAGACGACGTTAGTCTCTTTTAAAGCGTTCTGTTTTGTGTCTGGAGAGTTTCTCATGAGTAGGCTGGCCGTTTTTCTGGTTTTATAGTAAGTCGTCAGTTGTATCCTCTGATTTTTGTCTGTAGGGATAACGTTTCTATTAACAATATCTTTCAGGACCCTTTCCTCCGTTTTATGAGCTGTGGAAAAGAAGTTCCTGTAAAATAGTCTAATAGGGGGTATAGGTGTTGTGTTAGTTGTCTCTTCAGAGGTTGCATGGCTTTTCACTTTCCTTCTTATGATGTCTTCGATGAAACCATTGGAGAAGCCGTTATTGACTAGAACCTGCCTTACCCTACAGAGTTCTTCGTCGACTTGCTTCCATTCTGAGCTGTGGCTGAGAGCACGGTCGACGTATGCGTTAACAACACTCCTCTTGTACCTGTCGGGGCAGTCGCTGTTGGCATTTAGGCACATTCCTATGTTTGTTTCCTTAGTGTAGACTGCAGTGTGGAAACCTCCGCCCTTTTCCATGACTGTTACATCTAGAAAAGGCAGCTTCCCATCCTTTTCCGTCTCGTAAGTGAAACGCAGCACGGAACTCTGCTCAAATGCCTCCTTCAGCTCCTGCAGATGTCTGACATCAGGTACCTGTGTAAAAATGTCGTCAACATACCTGCAGTATATGGCCGGTTTCAAGTTCATGTCGACTAAGACTTTTTGCTCGATGGTACCCATGTAGAAGTTTGCAAACAGGACACCTAGGGGGGAACCCATGGCGACCCCATCTACTTGCTTATACATGTGCCCATCCGGGCTCAAGAAGGGTGCCTCTTTAGTACAAGCTTGGAGTAGTTTCCTCAGAATACTTTCTGGCATGTCAAGAGGAGTACAGGCTGGATCACGATACACTCTGTCGGCTATCATTCCGATTGTCTCGTCCACAGGTACGTTGGTAAACAGCGATTCTACGTCCAACGAGGCTCTTATCCCTGTGGCCCGTGTGCCCAGCAGTAAGTCCACAAATTCCTTTGGAGACTTCAGGCTGAAGGCGCAAGGAACATAAGGAGTCAGCAGGCCGTTGAGTCGCTTCGCCAGTCTGTACGTGGGTGTGGGTATCTGGCTAATGATTGGCCGAAGTGGGTTTCCAGGCTTGTGCGTCTTGACATTTCCATACGCATATCCAGGTTTATATTCCCCAATGATCTTTGGCAGGTGGAGTCCGGATTTCTTGGCGTTCACAGTTTCGATCAGTTTGTTGACCTTTGCTTTTAATTCGGCTGTAGTGTCCTTCGTTACCCTTTGGAACTTAGTTTGGTCAGAGAGTATGATGTTCATTTTCGCCAGATATTCGTCTTTTTTAAGAATGACATATATTGGCGACTTGTCACCTCTCCTGACAACTATCTCCTTGTTCTCACGAAGGCTTTTAGCTGCCGCTTTAAGCTCGGGGGACAGTATGGTGCTTCTGTAGTTTACTCGATTCTTTCCTCTTTCTGCAATAAGTTCTGCTTGTAAGGTATCTTTGGTAGTGACCTTCTTTTGTGTCTCGAGGTCGAATATGTCGTCAAACAGAATTTCCAACTCTACTTTCCGGACCATTTCACTCGGTCTGGACATAACATGACAGTTTATGCCCAGATTTAGGAGAGTGACTTGGTCCTCAGTGAGGTTAATTCCTGCAAGGTTCAAGAAGCCATCTCTTGGTCGTGGAATTGCCATAGGTCCTCCATATAATGTTGTTAGTTTCTTGATAATCCTTGTTTCAGTGCTGAGGTGATGTTGGTCTGTGAGGATGTCGAGGTGTTGTTCAATGCGGGTACGGATACTATGGTCGATGTTGCTATTTCTCCACTCGTTTGTAGCATGAAGTAGTTGCGTTTTGTTGTCTTTGATTTCATTCTCTGCCTTGTATATCTGATCACGAATCAGATCCTGGCGATATTTTATCGTGAAGGCTTGATTCCTTGCTGCTGGGTCGTGCACTTTAATATTAGTATATTTTGGTAGCAGTCTTTCCTGTAGACATATATTATTAAATATGACCGAAAAAGTAAGATTAATAATTCTAACACGAATTTTCTCAATCTTTCGTACATTACGCTTCACTGTTGGAGGTAAATCAAAAATCACTTCTCCAAAATTCATTTTTATTTCTAGTCTGACGCGACACGGGCGCGTTTCGTAAAACTTATTACATTTTCAAAGACTTCACAAATACACAACTGATTAGAACTTACGTCTCTCTGATATTATATCTACATTTGAGTGAGGTGGGAAGGATGATGTGGCATTAACACAAGACAGAACAGGGGATATTAATAGGGTATTAAAAGTATCAACACAAGACAGAACAGAAACAATGGGTATTGAATAGAAGTGTTTGTAGAAAGCCTATTGGTCCATATTTCTTGATGCTTCTATATTGGAGCGGAGTCTTGAGGTGGGTAGAATATAGTTGTGCAATAATTGGCTGTTGATTGCTGGTGTTGACTTCTTGATGTGTAGTGCCTCGCAAACGTCAAGCCGCCTGCTATCGCTGTATCTATCGATGATTTCTGTGTTGTTTACTAGGATTTCTCTGGCGATGGTTTGGTTATGGGAAGAGATTATATGTTCCTTAATGGAGCCCTGTTGCTTATGCATCGTTAAACGCCTAGAAAGAGATGTTGTTGTCTTGCCTATATACTGGGTTTTTTGGAGCTTACAGTCCCCAAGTGGGCATTTGAAGGCATAGACGACATTAGTCTCTTTTAAAGCGTTCTGTTTTGTGTCTGGAGAGTTTCTCATGAGTAGGCTGGCCGTTTTTCTGGTTTTATAGTAAATCGTCAGTTGTATCCTCTGATTTTTGTCTGTAGGGATAACGTTTCTATTAACAATATCTTTCAGGACCCTTTCCTCCGTTTTATGAGCTGTGGAAAAGAAGTTCCTGTAAAATAGTCTAATAGGGGGTATAGGTGTTGTGTTAGTTGTCTCTTCAGAGGTTGCATGGCTTTTCACTTTCCTTCTTATGATGTCTTCGATGAAACCATTGGAGAAGCCGTTATTGACTAGAACCTGCCTTACCCTACAGAGTTCTTCGTCGACTTGCTTCCATTCTGAGCTGTGGCTGAGAGCACGGTCGACGTATGCGTTAACAAAAGGGCGGAGGTTTCCACACTGCAGTCTACACTAAGGAAACAAACATAGGAATGTGCCTAAATGCCAACAGCGACTGCCCCGACAGGTACAAGAGGAGTGTTGTTAACGCATACGTCGACCGTGCTCTCAGCCACAGCTCAGAATGGAAGCAAGTCGACGAAGAACTCTGTAGGGTAAGGCAGGTTCTAGTCAATAACGGCTTCTCCAATGGTTTCATCGAAGACATCATAAGAAGGAAAGTGAAAAGCCATGCAACCTCTGAAGAGACAACTAACACAACACCTATACCCCCTATTAGACTATTTTACAGGAACTTCTTTTCCACAGCTCATAAAACGGAGGAAAGGGTCCTGAAAGATATTGTTAATAGAAACGTTATCCCTACAGACAAAAATCAGAGGATACAACTGACGATTTACTATAAAACCAGAAAAACGGCCAGCCTACTCATGAGAAACTCTCCAGACACAAAACAGAACGCTTTAAAAGAGACTAACGTCGTCTATGCCTTCAAATGCCCACTTGGGGACTGTAAGCTCCAAAAAACCCAGTATATAGGCAAGACAACAACATCTCTTTCTAGGCGTTTAACGATGCATAAGCAACAGGGCTCCATTAAGGAACATATAATCTCTTCCCATAACCAAACCATCGCCAGAGAAATCCTAGTAAACAACACAGAAATCATCGATAGATACAGCGATAGCAGGCGGCTTGACGTTTGCGAGGCACTACACATCAAGAAGTCAACACCAGCAATCATCAGCCAATTATTGCACAACTATATTCTACCCACCTCAAGACTCCGCTCCAATATAGAAGCATCAAGAAATATGGACCAATAGGCTTTCTACAAACACTTCTATTCAATACCCATTGTTTCTGTTCTGTCTTGTGTTGATACTTTTAATACCCTATTAATATCCCCTGTTCTGTCTTGTGTTAATGCCACATCATCCTTCCCACCTCACTCAAATGTAGATTTAATATCAGAGAGACGTAAGTTCTAATCAGTTGTGTATTTGTGAAGTCTTTGAAAATGTAATAAGTTTTACGAAACGCGCCCGTGTCGCGTCAGACTAGAAATAAAAATGAATTTTGGAGAAGTGATTTTTGATTTACCTCCAACAGTGAAGCGTAATGTACGAAAGATTGAGAAAATTCGTGTTAGAATTATTAATCTTACTTTTTCGGTCATATTTAATAATATATATATATATATGTCGTACCTAGTAGCCAGAACTCACTTTTTAACTAACACATGGCCCGATTTGCCTAATAAGCCAAGTTTTCCTGAATTAATATATTTTTTCAAATTTTTTTATTTTGAAATGATAATGCTACCCATTTCATTATGTATGAAGTCAATTTTTTTTTATTGGAGTTAAAATTAACGTAGATATATGACCGAACCTAACCAACCCTACCTAACCTAACCTAACCTATCTTTATAGGTTAGGTTTGGTTAGGTAGCCGAAAAAGTTAGGTTAGGTTAGGTTAGGTAGGTTAGGTAGTCGAAAAACAATTAATTCATGAAAACTTGGCTTATTAGGCAAATCGGGCCTTGCATAGTAGGCTGAGAAGTGCGTTCTGGCTACTAGGTACGACATATATATATATATATATATATATATATATATATATATATATATATATATATATATATATATATATATATATATATATATATATATATATATATATATATATATATATATATATATATGTCGTACCTAGTAGCCAGAACGCACTTCTCAGCCTACTTTGCAAGGCCCGATTTGCCTAATTAGCCAAGTTTTCCTGAATTAATATATTTTCTCTTTTTTTTTTCTTCTGAAATGATAAAGCTACCCATTTCATTATGTTTCAGGTCAATTTTATTTTATTGGAGTTAAGAGTAACGTAAATATATGACCGAACCTTAGCAACCCTACCTAACCTAACCTAACCTATCTTTATAGGTTAGGTTAGGTTAGGAAGCCGAAAAAGTTAGGTTAGGTTAGGTTAGGTAGGTTAGGTAGTCGAAAAAACATTAATTCATGAAAACTTGGCTTATTAGGCAAATCGAGCCTTGCATAGTAGGCTGAGAAGTGCGTTCTGGCTACTAGGTACGACATATATATATATATATATATATATATATATATATATATATATATATATATATATATATATATATATATATATATATATATATATTAGTATATTTTGGTAGCAGTCTTTCCTGTAGACATATTTTATTAAATATGACCGAAAAAGTAAGATTAATAATTCTAACACGAATTTTCTCAATCTTTCGTACATTATGCTTCACTGTTGGAGGTAAATCAAAAATCACTTCTCCAAAATTCATTTTTATTTCTAGTCTGACGCGACACGGGCGCGTTTCGTAAAACTTATTACATTTTCAAAGACTTCACAAATACACAACTGATTAGAACTTGCGTTTCCCTGATTTTATATCTACATTTGAGTTACAAGAGGAGTGTTGTTAACGCATACGTCGACCGTGCTCTCAGCCACAGCTCAGAATGGAAGCAAGTCGACGAAGAACTCTGTAGGGTAAGGCAGGTTCTAGTCAATAACGGCTTCTCCAATGGTTTCATCGAAGACATCATAAGAAGGAAAGTGAAAAGCCATGCAACCTCCGAAGAGACAACTAACACAACACCTATACCCCCTATTAGACTATTTTACAGGAACTTCTTTTCCACAGCTCATAAAACAGAGGAAAGGGTCCTGAAAGATATTGTTAATAGAAACGTTATCCCTACAGACAAAAATCAGAGGATACAACTGACGATTTACTATAAAACCAGAAAAACGGCCAGCCTACTCATGAGAAACTCTCCAGACACGAAACAGAACGCTTTAAAAGAGACTAACGTCGTCTATGCCTTCAAATGCCCACTTGGGGACTGTAAGCTCCAAAAAACCCAGTATATAGGCAAGACAACAACATCTCTTTCTAGGCGTTTAACGATGCATAAACAACAGGGCTCCATTAAGGAACATATAATCTCTTCCCATAACCAAACCATCGCCAGAGAAATCCTAGTAAACAACACAGAAATCATCGATAGATACAGCGATAGCAGGCGGCTTGACGTTTGCGAGGCACTACACATCAAGAAGTCAACACCAGCAATCAACAGCCAATTATTGCACAACTATATTCTACCCACCTCAAGACTCCGCTCCAATATAGAAGCATCAAGAAATATGGACCAATAGGCTTTCTACAAACACTTCTATTCAATATCCATTGTTTCGTGTTCTGTCTTGTGTTGATACTTTTAATACCCTATTAATATCCTCTAATGCCACATCATCCTTCCCACCTCACTCAAATGTAATGCCACATCACCCTTCCCACCTCACTCAAATGTAGATATAAAATCAGGGAAACGCAAGTTCTAATCAGTTGTGTATTTGTGAAGTCTTTGAAAATGTAATAAGTTTTACGAAACGCGCCCGTGTCGCGTCAGACTAGAAATAAAAATGAATTTTGGAGAAGTGATTTTTGATTTACCTCCAACAGTGAAGCATAATGTACGAAAGATTGAGAAAATTCGTGTTAGAATTATTAATCTTACTTTTTCGGTCATATTTAATAAAATATATATATATATATATAACTTACATAAGTTCTATTCAGTTGTGTATGTGTAAAGTCTTTGAAAATGTAATAAGTTTTACGAAACGCGCTCAAGTGTGGCATCAGATTAGAAATAAAATTGAATTTTGGAGAATTGATTTTTCAGTTACCATCAACAGTGAAAAAAATATAAGAAACATTAATAAAATTCGTGTTAGAATTATTAATCTTACTTTCTCGGTCATATTTAATAATATATATATATATATATATATATATATATATATATATATATATATATATATATATATATATATATATATATATATATATATATATATATATATATATATATATATGTCGTACCTAGTAGCCAGAACTCACTTCTCAGCCTACTATTCAAGGCCCGATTTGCCTAATAAGCCAAGTTTTCCTGAATTAATATATTTACTATAATTTTTTTCTAATGAAATGATAAAGCAACCCTTTTCTCTATGTATGAGGTCAATTTTTTTTATTGGAGTTAAAATTAACGTAGATATATGACCGAACCTAACCAACCCTACCTAACCTAACCTAACCTATATTTATAGGTAAGGTTAGGTTAGGTAGCCAAAAAAAGCTAGGTTAGGTTAGGTTAGGTAGGTTAGGTAGACGAAAAAACATTAATTCATGAAAACTTGGCTTATTAGGCAAATCGGGCCTTGAATAGTAGGCTGAGAAGTGCGTTCTGGCTATTAGGTACGACATATATATATATATATATATATATATATATATATATATATATATATATATATATATATATATATATATATATATATATATATATATAAACTTGATTGTCACATAATTAGTCTTATTTCCCACAAAGCATAGAACTGTAACATATTGTTACACAATACACAAAAGACCCCAGTGTTACATATTGTTACACTCAAGGGTCCCCAGTGTTACATATTGTTACACTCAAGGGTCCCCAGTGTTACATATTGTTACACTCAAGGGTCCCCAGTGTTACATATTGTTACACTCAAGGGTCCCCAGTGTTACATATTGTTACACTCAAGGGTCCCCAGTGTTACATATTGTTACACTCAAGGGTCCCCAGTGTTACATATTGTTACACTCAAGGATCCCCAGTGTTATATATTGTTACACTCAAAGGACCCAATTGTAACATAGTGTTGTACACAAGGGACCCAAGTGTGACAAAGAGCTACACACAAAAGACCCAATTGTTAAATGTTGTTACACAGAAAAGACCCAAGTGTAACATATTTATAAACAACAAAGATCTAATTATAACATATTGCCACACACAAGGGACACAGGTGTAACATATTGCCCCACACAAGGGACACAGGTATAACATATTGCCCCACACAAGGGACACAGGTGTAACATATTGCCACACACAAGGGACACAGGTGTAACATATATCCACACACAAGGGACACAGGTGTAACATATTGCCACACACAAGGGACACAGGTGTAACATATTGCCACACACAAGGGACACAGGTGTAACATATTGCCACACACAAGGGACACAGGTGTAACATATTGCCACACACAAGGGACACAGGTGTAACATATTGCCACACACAAGGGACACAGGTGTAACATATTGCCACACACAAGGGACACAGGTGTAACATATTGCCACACACAAGGGACACAGGTGTAACATATTGCCACACACAAGGGACACAGGTGTAACATATTGCCCCACACAAGGGACACAGGTGTTTCATATTTGTTTTTTACACACAAGACCCAGGTGTAACATATTATTACACAAAAAAAAAACAAGTGTAACATTGTTCCACACAAAAGACCAAAGTGAACCTAGTGTTACTCACAAGGACCCAAGTGTAACATAGTGTTATACTTAAAAGACTCTGGTTAACATAGGGTTACACACAAGGAACTCAGTGGAAACATAATGTTACACACAAAAGACCCATGTATAATATAGTGTTAAACACATGGGAACTAAGTGTAGCACAGTGTTATGCACACAAGACCTAAGTGTAACATAGTGTTACTAGCAAGAGTCCCGGGTTTAACATAGTGTTACTAGCAAGAGTCCCGGGTTTAACATAGTGTTACACACAAGGGATGTCGGCATGCTGTAGGCAGCACCCGCACTTTATTATTGTATAACTCTTCATATCAAACCAGAGACTCGATCATTTTCAAGTTTCTTAGGGACGCTTTCAACATCAATCCAGCATGTATCTGTTTGGGCTCTTTTGACCCAGTACTTTAAGGCATTAGGATATTGATATTTGATTCATATTATCTTTAAGAAAATTAAGCACCACTTGTGTGATACCTAGTAGTTATGTTCAGATCAGGGTACTGATTAGGACCAATCACCAAAGTTCGAGGTAGTTCTGGATTCTCAGTGAGATCAGTGATATTGGTCACAATGACTTGTGGCTTTTGTTCAGGCCTCTGGTTACTGACTAGCCACTGAGGTCCATTGAACCTCATCTCTGATTTGATTAATTGCCGTAAAGTCAAGCCTCTGGAGAGATAGTCAACTGTATTCTCTTTGCTGGGTGCATATTTCAATTTGTACCATTCTGACAACTTTCGTATTTCCTTAACGTTGTTACTCACATAAGGATTTTTACTGTTGGTATTTCTCACCCACTGCAGTACTGCCTCATTATCTGACCTTACCACTGTTTCTTCAAAGTGGATGTTTCTTAAGGCTTTGATCAGATTATGAGCCAGTCTTACTCCTAGCAGTAGGGCTGTTAACTCCAGTTGTGGCAATGACCGTTTCGTCAATGGTGCCACCCTGGCCTTTCATGTAAGCAAATTTTCTTGTTAATCTGATACCAAGCAAACTACTGTGTCATAAGCCTCTCCCGGGGCATCGCAGAACACAAGTGGCTTAATTGGTTTATTTTCATGTACTGTGTTCCGAGGGATCTTGACATATTCTAGGACACTTAGATCCTTCACTAGCCCCTGCCAATTTTCTTGTAAGGCAGGTGTTTGAGGATCATCCCAGCCTATTTTCTGTTTGCAGCATTCCTGCGTTATTCCCATTTATCAATATAGGACTTAATAGTCCCAAGGGGTCGAAAGGTTTGCTGACTTGGTGTAGTAGTTTCCTCATTGTTAGGTTGGTAGTATCGGGTTCCACCGATTTGATGGCCAACTGATCTGATGTTGTATCCCATTCGACACCAAGTACCTTTGTCTGCTGGGGTACTTTGTAGTTGGGAAATTCTGCTTCAATCAGTTGTTTTAATTTGGTATTATTGGAGGCCCACAACTGTAGAGGCATATATGCTCCCATCAACTCTCGATTCACCTTGTGGTATATGTTCAGCAGTTTACTTTCACAGTTTGTTGTTAATTGGAAATTGTCCACATACAGATTGTTGCTAACTTCAGTCTTATATGGGCTATTTGACTTCTTCAAGTGCGTGTCTAAGGTTGCTTGAAGTAGAAATGGCGAAGAAGTATCACCAAACAAAACTGATGCAAATCTATGTGATTAATATATGTGATTAATTCACTGTTTTTATCACTAGGATCCTTGATCCATAGGAACTTTGTATAGTTACGGTATTTTTATTGGAGACCTAACCAAATGAATGCTTTACTGATGTCGGCCGTGTATGCATAAATGCTAATGCAGAACTTTAAGAGCATGTTGTACAGCCATTGTGTCTGGCTAGGGTCAGTTTAAAGGCAGTCATTCAATGAGACTATTTTGCCTGGTCTTGGCATTGCATTTAAATACTCTTCTTAGTGGGGTAGTAGCTGAATTTTTCAGTACTGCTGTACAGCTGATAATGTCCTTCCTTAGGGTTATCCTTTGTTACAACCTCGATGAATTTGTTCTTGAGCTGTTGTTGTACTATACCATGGTACAATATTCAGTTCTCAGGTTGTATATTTAAGCGCATCACCTGAGACCTTAATTGGTTTTGAGGCATAAAATGGTTTACGGGTACCTGAGAATGATTCAGCTTCCATGGTAACCTGTCCCAGTACTGGTTGTCCCTGTTAACAACTGAGTCCAGGAATTGTTTGTAAGTCCAGTCATCATCTGGAGTAGGTTGTTTGGGGACAATGCCTAGAGTTGCTAGATCCCATAATTTATGTACTGGGGAATTAAGTTCATCCTTGGACATGCTTCTGAATTTGAGTTTGGGCATAACCACCTAACGTACTAGTGATTGGACCACTTTGTAAACTTGGATTCCTGAGTCAGTCAGGAATCCAGATATGTCTAATTTCACGTGTCATACAGGTTTCTCTATATTAAGGCATTTACCACTTTCTGTGAGACAAATGTCTTTTGGGATCTTTGGTCAAATAACCCATAAGTGGTGACCTTGTACCTTCTGTTTTTAATGAGTAATTGGGCAGTGGGCAGAGCTGTGTTATTATCATTCTTTGTTGACAGGACACTTACATCCTGACGTACTTTAGAGAACTGTCCTGTAGTAGAAGTTTCTTCCCCCACCTGGGGTTTGGGAGACCTTGGTCCTCTGTCACCATACAGTATTGCATGGTGCTAATTCTTATTGCACCTATTGCAGGTGCACATTTAGGTTGCACAGGTATTGGGGTTATGTGACCTTAGACACCTGGTGAATTTATGCAACTTCTTGAGTTGCTTTACACGTGTAGCACAATCAGGGTAAGTAGTAAAGTTCAATATGGAATGTTCTTTATTACAGTACAAACACGTCTTCCAACCTACAGCACCTCTGGGAGTCACCACCTTGGGTGACACAGTAACTGTAGGTTTGGAGTGACCCACTGCATATGTGCCCACACTGCCTTGTTTCCACTTTGGGGTGGAGGTAGAAGTTTTAGGTTTATTTGAAGTACATTTTGTACTCTGTGGTTTACTGTGGGTGGTTAACAAAGATTTAGGTATTGATTTACCATCTGCGTTTGCTCTCTGTCACTCTATAACAGAGCATAAACATTCCGTAATATCCTATACTGTCAGAAAAGATTTGTTATGCAAGATTCACAACTTATCTAGTGTTTCACTGGGTAATTTATGTCTTACAATAACTTTAGTTAACCAGTCCACAGCATTTAAAGTAACCCTAAGGCTGATTGCCTTGAGTAATGACTCAAACTCCAGTCTAAAGGCTTGGAGTGAGTTTGTAGTTCCATATGTGGATGGTAAGTCCAACAATTTTTTAACTAAGAGTCTGTCAGCTAGTTCTGGGTTCGCATAATTTTCCTTAAAGACCTGAACTGCTCTATCATTGCAATCACTATTTAATGATAAATTACATACCACCTTTAAAATTTCTCCCTTAGGTTGACCCTATAAGCACATAAAATTGGTGATATTAGGGATATTTGTATTAGCATCCACTGAGTCAACAAATTGGTTCCAGAAGTTATCCCAACATTCATCCTCTGTTCCAGAGAATGTGGGTAAACTAATTGAGGGTAGTTTGACTTCTGGTTTGTCAGGTTAAGGGAAGCTGTTGTTGTGGTTGCTTTAGAATGGGTTATAACATTGACAGAGGATTGTAACCTGGCTTGAGTTGTCTCATAATCTGCCTGTTCAACTATAACATTGTCTAAGTCTGAAGCCGATAAACTGCTGTTAGTAGGTACAGCTACATATTTCTGTATTTGGCTTCTGATTTGTTCAATTAATTTGCTGCAGCTTGATAGTAGCCCTTCAGTTCTACATGATCAATTGGAGTTTATTTACTCAGCCACATTTATTGATCAGTCTGGTTAGGTGGCCATTAAAACCTGCCAGGCATTTTTAATTTTATCTGCAGTAGACATATGGGATACTTTGGCAAGCCTTGTTGGTTTGTACTAGTGCTAAGACTTGCTGGGCTTGTTGCCGTATTGCTCATATAGTATGAATAAATTGTGTTGGTAGTAGCCTAGGGTCTCTAGGCTTTTTATTCTACCTCCAAGGAGGTTAGCATATAAATGATAATAATTTGTATAATCATACATACTAATGATTTGAGTGGAACAAGTGTCTATGTTTGATTACTTCAAGTTAGCTCGTCAAAATCACAATTAGTGTATACAGAGACACTCAGTAATATTCAAAGGTAAATGATTATAGGTAAAATATATGCTTCTGGTAAAATTACAAGTAAAATGTACTTATGTGCAACACAACTCATGTTGTCATAAAAAACTGAACAATGTTTATATACTTGCTAGGATGTACAATTGGTTCACGTCTAGACAAGTGTGAAATCCTACCCTTACACCAGGTTAGCACAATTAATTAGGTTAGACTAGGTTCCACAACAACTCCAGTCTAATACTGTCCTACCTCTGTATAAGAGTTGGCAGTATAAATGGTAATATCCAGTAAATAGTATGGTTCTATATATATATATATATATATATATATATATATATATATATATATATATATATATATATATATATATATATATATATATATATATATATATATGTTAAAATTTATATGTAAACTCTAGAAAATTATATATACATTTACAGGTAAAATCCTCTTATCAACCTCTTGTGCAAGGGTAATAATTAAATTATTATAATTTATATTAATATGTGACTAACTAAGAGCTGCTGTTAATATGTTAATATTATGTTGGCAGCATTAGTTTCAATTACTGTTAATTGCACATTTTGTTCTTTGGTTCATTCCTTGGAACAATGTTGATGCTTGTTGTTTGCAGTAAGTTCTGTTTCCTGCTGGCCGAGGTTGACTGAGTTAGGGTAGAGGTTAGTATAGCAGTGTACTTCTGCTCCTGTATAATATAATTTTATAATTGCACTAGTTAATATGTTGATGAACTATATATTAATTCTAGTTTAAATGGTACGAAGGACCATACTTATGTGGGGTAATTCCAAGCAGGCAGTAATGTGCTTTTTATTCTTTAATATTGATTTTTGTTATAATGTATATATTTTATATATATTTATTTATTAATTTATTTTTTGTTTAATTATTTATATTGAACTATAATTCTAAGTGGACTGTATTTTATGATTTAGCCTGTCAGGTTTCACCTGAATACATAGTGGGATGTACATAGCTTATACCACAATTGGTGGTTATAAATAGGTCATATGCATTTACTGTTGTTAAATATACATAGTTTATACCACATATGGTGGTACAAACAGGCTACAGTATAATGTTAGTTCTACAGTGTTATAGTTATACTAGTATAACTGTGAAAGCTTATCTATTTTAAGTAGCTATGGCTTGTATTGGCAGTGTGAGAGCTGTTATCTCATCATCTGCGTTTGGTTGGCCACATGTGGTGCAGGTTTTGGCCCATGTAATGGCAGCTGGCACTCTTGGTTAATGGCGTCTGCCTCTGTAATGACGGCTGTTGGGGCAGCCAGAGCATGCAAGATGTCTCAGGTTATATATGTGGCCAGCTCTACTGATGTCCCATGGATTATAAACTTACCTGTCAATAAATTAAGCTGTTACAATTGATCAATTAACATATAAGGTACCGGTATGACACATGAAATATTAGTGTAGTGAAGCATACTTGTGTTGGGGTGATGGCCATACCCGCTTTAATAGTTAATGGCAAAAAACTTATAACAGATATTTGGTAAGACAGTTACTCAGCTCTTCCCGTTATTGATGTAGAGGTCGCCGTGGCAATACACTTGTGTTGCAGAAATCTATCGCTTCGTGCTGAGTGTCGCTATACCTCACGGGAAGCCCTTTTGTGTGTTTGTTTACAATTACAATGACTCGCTGAACCAGCCCTCTCCGAGCTGCCATCCGCCAATGTTATGGTTCCAATATTGTCTTTATATTGACAATAGGGAGCTAAACTCTAGTTTTATTGATATTATCTAAGAACCAGTCATAGTGAATTTTTTTTTACTAAGTTTAATGCTTAAACTGGTAGTTTAAAAGATATGAGATATGTTTAAATGTGTTTGCTGTGTGACGTCACTATCTCCCATTCTCTTCAAACTTTTACTGTCTAACTAATGTAAAGAGTATAACCAGTTTTGCTGGCTATATTGGATTAGTAATGTTTAGTATTAGTATGTTATGAGTCGGATTTCCGACAACCATCTGTAGTTTCAAAACGTTATGACAAAGTATACTGGGAAGATGAGACACCACGAGCATAGCTCTCATCTGGTAACTACACTTTGGTAATTACACCCAGGTAATTACTCGCACTCACACCCATACACTCTCACACAGGGGAGGAGGGGGTGGGGAAGAGTGGCCATGCTGATGAAAAAGAAATGGAGTTTTGAGAGATGGTTATCCCATCTGGGTATCAGAGATTACATAACAGACACTATGATGATGGGAGGACCAAGAGCAGTAGTAGCAGTGATATATAACCCTCTGCCAAACGACAGAAGACCGAGGGAAGAGAATGTCAGAAACAACATGGCAGTTAACACTATAATTGTGAGGTCATTCTCTGTCTCCTCTAGAAATTGATTCCGTCTTCCTTATGCCGAGCATCAGCAATATTCCTTTCCGATAATGAACGAATTAACATTTGATTGAAATATAGAAGCATGTGTAAGGCATAAACGAAAGGGGGAAATCTCACATGGAAACTTTGAACTCATGTTAGAAGCCGTAATAATAAATTGAAATATGGCAAATTAAGGTTTTTAAAGGATATATGAGGTAAACTTTAGTTCATAAACAGTGCTGAAGACGAGTAGAACGTATTCCGAGGAGAGACACTGAAGCAAATAATTATTAACTTAAAATATAAAATCAACATTATAAGCCATATATACATATATGGCTTATAATGTTGATTCATTATAAGTCATATATGTATATATGGCTTATAATGTATCAACATATAACAACCATATATAAATGTGTATATAAAAGTTAATTAAAATTTGTTTAAAAATATTATTAAAAAATATCCAGTCTGGTCCATTTAAAAACAGGAGGAATTTGGATAAGTATATACATCAGTATGTGTGTGTGTTGCTGTGCTGTCCTGTGTACATATGTTTGTTTGCACGCATGCGTGTGTTTGAAAGTTCATTGTTCCCTGTGTGCATCCTTCATTTATATGCAACACATATACTACCTTTATATAGTCATATACATTTTAAAATTCAAGATCTCTTACAAAACAGCCATTATCATTCGCATTTAAGCAAGTCACAGATCTGTTTGTGGGAACCGACCTGTGAGATTTATATATATTTAATTTATATGAATTTATATTTAAGTTAATTTATATATTTCGATAGAAATTTGTATGATGTTAGGTGGACTGTATTTCTGCAATAATCTCACAAATCGATCCTTACACATTAGGGGGGGGGGGTTATATTAAATTTATATATATGCAGCCAATCAAACTACAGTATTAAACTACATATATTAGTATACATTGAGGAGGTTCCTTATCTTATTGTACAGCAGGCTTAGTCCACCAGGTATAACTAGGATGTAGACACCAAATTATCCTCATTTGAGGCTAGCTTCCATCACCCAGTAACTGATATATCAAGTCTTGCTTCCTCTTCTTGTTCCTGTCAAAGGGCACTAGCTGTAAAGCCAAAATCCTAATATATGACAGATATATCAGAGAAAACACTGAATAATATCAGATAAGGACCAAGGCTTAATTACCTTTTTTGGGTCAATCATTTGTGTTCTCACCGGATCGCCCAATATCTACATAACAATAATGGCCAAAAATAATTAGATAATCGGGTTTCGGAAGGCACCTCCCTTGTGTTTGTAGACAGTGTGTTGATGATGGCAGAACTTTGGTCTCCATAACACTTCGTTGAAGAGAATTTATAGGAGCTGAATTTGCCCCACAACTCTGGTCTAACAACAATGGCTGGCCTCTCCTTCCTCCCTGACGCCTCCCTCACTTTGTAAAGATGTCAGTAACTGACAGAAGGGTCACATTTACTTTATTTTGATACAGATAATTAAGTTAATTAAAATAAGATGTTTTAATGATGGTAAAAGTCCAAAGACTAATGTATTTAAGAATAATTCCCAACACAATAGGTGGTGAATTTATAATAGTATGTGGCAATGATATCCCATTTTCTATTGACGGAAAATTCCACTACAAGCTACATTTTCTATGGGTAAACTTGTATATACAACACAGCAGCACTATTATGTGCCTGTTGAATTAATATTAGTAAATGGTGTCGGATTTTCCGACATAATTCCCCGGGGGGCTGCTCACGGGTCGAAGTCCTCTTTAGAACAGACGAACACCAATACTCCTCCTTCGAATTATTAGATTAATTTGATGTTAGTAGTTAGTAATCACACATTTGTGCGTCTGTTCGTACAGGACAGATGTCCCGTACGAGAGTTGTAGGGGTTAGAAGTCTAATGAGATTTCATTTCCCTGTTAACTCTTGAAAGGCTAAAATTATAGCCTAAATACATATTATTTAACCCAGTTAACCCAGAAGACTGAATGTGATCAAGTACTACAGTCAAGTATGATTCGGGGACTGCAGTGAGATCTGTGACATTAGATATAACTTGAAACTTGTTCAGGTAACTGGCCACTGATATATAAACACTGAGGCTAATGGAATCCATCTTCATTAAATAATAAATGTATCAAAATCAGTCGTCAGATTTATTGGGGTTTAATTTAATTAATTGATTCAGAGGATTGAATAGCCCATCACTAAAGCTAAGTTTGGTTCTGAGACTGAAGGGGGTTCAGTGACATTGGTCGCAGTGACTTGTAGCTGTTTAGGCTACTATTCACTGATTTGCCACTGAGGCCTCATGAACTCATATTCAGCTTTAAATGATGATATTAACATCAACCTCTGTTGCTATAGTCAGCTGCAATCTCCTTAGTATAATGCTACTGGAGAAATATAATCAGCTGACAAATTTAGATTTCTTCCTGTATTGTTTATCTGCAGGCATAGTCTCCTCAGGCTTAATACTGGGCCTGAGAGTAATTTGCCTCCTGCAGAATATAGCATGGTTATGCCCTGATATTTAGTAGGGCTACCAATGAATCGATGACAATAGTCTGTACCTACAAGGAGACCGAAGTCGGTGAGGTGATAAGACTTAATATTATCTGCCAATTTTATTCCTCTATCTCTCATGAATTTGGCTGTTGCTGTCAGACCTTGAACTTGTAGGTCTACTGGTATTTTGTCCACCACAATGGCTTGTACTTGACAGACGTACCTGCTTAAACGTACTGATGGTTGTACCACCTGGTAGATTTGAGGTCCTGCATCTGTTATAGACCCTGAGATGTTGATTGTCGTCTAGGCTACAGGCCTTAATTGTAGTTCATCTGCCAACTTTTAAGTGACATATGTTCTCTGGGACCCTTGGTCAAACAACCCACGGGTATGGACCTTGGCCCTCTTATTCTGGATGGTAATTTGGGCAGTAGGCAAAGTTGTATTACCTTTAGACTTTGTTGATTGGGCACTCTTTGTTTGTTGCACATTGCAGTACTGTACTGTGGTGGGAATGCTATCCTCCAAGACCCAAGGTCTTGGAGACGTTGTTTTGGTGTCTCTGCACAATGTTGCATGGTGCTGACCTTTGTTACACCTATTACAGGTGTGTAATTGGGTCTCACAGTCGTTGATGTTATGTTTCCTGAGGCACCTCGTGCAATGTTGCAAATCTTTGAGTCGCTCAACATGGGCGTCACTATCAGAGAAATTAGGGCAGTGGTACATTGAATGTTTCTCATTGCAGAACAAACATGTTCCATAGCTTCCAGTACTCTTTGGTGTCACATTCTTGGGTGACACAGTAACTATAGGCTTGGAGGGTCCCACTGCCACTGTTCCACTTTGGTGTTGAATTATATTGTCTAAATTGATTTGGAGTACCTTTGGTACTCTGGGGTTTACTATTATTGGTTTCTGAAGGTTTACTTGGTGGTTTTAATTTGTCATGTGTTCGTAATTGATGAACTACTGACCTTAAACCCTCAGATATTTCATTCATAGATAAGATACTTTTATTGTAATGAGCACTCATTTGTCTCAATATGTCCCTAGGTATTTTCTCCTGGACAATTATTTTCAAGACCCACTCTGCCCCGTTTGTATCTGCTGTCAGACTGAGGGCCTTGATCATTGATTCTACCTCCAGCTTGAAGACTTGGAGTGAATCAGCTGAAGCCTCCGGTGGGGGTAAATGCAACAGCTCATGAACTAAATGTGATGTTCTTACTTCTGGATCAGCATAATTATCCTTGAGGAGTTGTACTGCCAGGTCATAGCCGTCATTAGTTAATCTCAGATGGGATACTACTGTTTTAGCCTCACCTGATAATTGGCCTTGCAAGTAAGAGAATTTACTACTCTTTGGTAAAGATTGTTTTGAGTCTACAAGGTCAACGAATTTGTTCCAAAATTCATCCCAATCTTCCTCGTCTTTCCCTGAGAAAGTGGGTAAATTAATTGGAGGGAGTCGAGCTTCTGCTTGACTCGCATTAGATGCAACTGTTGTTGTTGTTGCCTTGTTCTGGGCAATTAATTTGATGTAAGGCTGTAACGTGGCCTGAGTGTGATCTTCATAATTCGCTAGATCAACCATAATGTCGTCTATTTCTGTTTCTGATAAATTGGTGTTGGTAAGTTCAGCCACAAATGTTGCTATTTGGCATTTGATTTGCTCAAATTTACCTGCAGCTGCTTGATAATAGCTTTCCAGGTCAGCATAATCAACTTGAGATTGTTGTGACAAATCTTCACATTTCTTGATCAGTCTTGTTAAGTGGCCTTTAAGACCTGCAAGGATTCTTTTCATTCTCCCTGCATTATCCATATTGGCTAGTTGATAAAGCCTTGTGGGGCTTGTACTTATGGTAGCCTTGGGTCAAAATTCTGCACTCACTAGGCGATAATCCTACCTCTTGTAGAGGTTAGCACTTAAAATTAATACACATTATATATATATAATCATACACACTAATGATTTGAGTGATAAACCAGTGTCACTGGAAGTACCTTAAGGCTAGCTCCTCGATTATCACCCTAGGATAGTAGAGACACTAATTAATCACTCAAAGGTGTAATGATCATAAGTAAATTATTATATATACACAACTCAACTCGAGCTGATAACAATTACACCCAAAATAGCGTCTGTACCATTCATTAATGGTGCTAGGTTGTTCAATATACTACAACTAGACTATGGTAATAAATAGGACTAGTATGAACAATAAATAGTTTAACTAGTAAATGGTAATATCCTACCCTGTTGTGGGTTGGCAATTAGTAAATATTATATTGTGAACACTAGTGCAATATATTAAATAATTCTCTATTTTGATGAAATAATATACACAATTATTAATGATAGCCTCTTAATTAGCTTCTATGAAACTTCTTATATTATCAAGAAGTATTAAATATTATTAGTGACCTCGCGAGATTAACTCCACAAAAATCGTGGATAATCTCTTGCGAAATTTACACCACGAAATCCGTGAACAATCTCGCGAGGACACAGCCACTAATTTGGTTGGCTTTAACATAAGCGCTCTCATCTCACGGAATAACACGCCACCAAATCGGTGGGTGACCATGAAATCGCTGAATAAGATTGTGCTGGGCTGAGGGGTTCGTGAGCTCGGTCGAGGCTATGCTGCCGGTGTTTGACTGGCTAAGTATTGCTCTCTAATTTATTACACTAGTTTATTTAATTTGATGACACTCTATCTCTCTAGACCATCTAGGTTCGAAAGACCATTTAATCTAGGTTCGAAGGACCTTATAATGTGGGAGCCGACCTGTGAGATTTATATTTATTTAATTTATATGAATTTATATATAATTTATATTTACGTCAATTTATATATATTCGATAGCAATTTGTATGATGTTAAGTGGACTGTATTTCTGCAATAATCTCACAAATCGATCATTACACATTAAGGGGGGGGGGGCTATATTAAATTTATATATATGCAGCCAATCAAACTACAGTATTAAACTACATATATTAGTATACATTGAGGAGGTTCCTTATCTTATTGTACAGCAGGCTTAGTCCACCAGGTATAACTAGGATGTAGACACCAAATTATCCTCATTTGAGGCTAGCTTCCATCACCCAGTAACTGATATATCAAGTCTTACTTCCTCTTCTTGTTCCTGTCAAAGGGCACTAGCTGTAAAGCCGGAATCCTAATATATGACAGCTATATCAGAGAAAACACTGAATAATAGATCAGATAAGGACCAAGGCTTAATTACCTTTTTTGAGTCGATCATTTGTGTTCTCACCGGTTCGCCCAATATTTACCTAACATTAATGGCCAAAAATGATTAGATAAACGGGTTTCAGAAAGACACCTCCCTTGAGTTTGTTGACAGCGTGTTGATGATGGCAGAACTTTGGTCTCCATAACACTTCGTTGAAGAGAATTTATAGGAGCTGAATTTGCCCCACAACTCTGGTCTAACAACAATGGCTGACCTCTCGTTCCTCCCTGACGCCTCCCTCACTTTGTAAAGATGTCAGTAACTGACAGAAGGGTCACATTTACTTTATTTTGATACAGATAATTAAGTTAATTCAAATAAGATGTTTTTATGATGGTAAAAGTCCAAAGACTAATGTATTTAAGAATAAGTCCCAACACAATAGGTGGTGAATTTATAATAGTATGTGGCAATGATATCCCGTTTTCTATTGACAGAAAATTCCACTACAAGCTACATTTTCTATGGGTTAACTGGTGTATACAACACAGCAGCAATATTATTTGCCTGTTGAATTAATATTAGTAAATGGTGTCGGATTTTCCGACACTGTTCATTCATACACTAACACACTTGCACGAAAATAGAAAAAACTGAGATTTCTGTCTGGTAATCTGTTTATTAGTGTTTATTATGGAGGAATTTTCCAGCAGGTAAATTTATTTATTTAACTGATTATATTAAAATGAACTGTATTAAAGAAAGTGGACTGTATTATTTATTCTTAACTTCTGCTGGGTGTTACCCTGTATACATATCTTTGGTGGTGGTGGTGGGGGGGGGGGGTCAGTCAATAGTAATTATAATCAATAATTAGAGTTGTTACAGAATTATTATTGGGTTTGTTGACTAACTACTGAAACTATTGCATTGATTCAATGGCCTTAGCTGACTAGAAGGTTTCAACATAAATCATCAGGAGAAGGTCAGGAGGGTCAGTCAAGGTAAGCATCACATAGACAGGACGTCTGGTTCATGTGTTGAGAAAGGTTGATAACCTCTGGCTCCCAGCTGATCACCTCCATCACCGCTGATGGTCACCGCCGAAAATTTACACAATAACTACTGTAAAGTAAATATCCTCACAGCTACTCTCAAATCAGTATTGATAATTTCCTAACTATACATTTGCTCACAATGGATTTTTTTATTTCCATGCGTCGTATCCGATCGGCTACTCAAATGAATCAACATATGGCCACACATCAATTACTGAGTTGATATAACCGACCGGATACCGTGTGCTTTGTAGTCTGAAGGTTGCAGCAGCACTGGAACGTTGTAGGACCACGGACGACGCAAATATCTGCCGCTACTAATTTGCTTCCTTCGTGATCAAGACTTGATACATCTCTCTTCCTTCTTCCTTAGGAATCTTCCTTCATCCAAGAAGGAAGATGCCAAAGAAGCGTCCTTGGCATCCTCCTTCCCCTATCGAGGTGTAGTCACAAAAATAGTCACTCAACTAACTTTAACTCGTTCATTAACGGGAACAGATAGGCGTTATATATACCCTAATTAGTTAATTATATATCCAGAAAACAGCTTTTTTACTGTTCCTAACTTTGGATTAGAAGTTTGTAGGGTTTAAAGCACGTTTGATATGTGCTAAATTAGAGGCGTGACTATTCCACCGGCAGTGAAATAACTAATCACAACGGTGGAATTTTACCTCAGGTGGAACATCAGTTTAATTCTAAGCTTTAGTTATTCCAGTCTAATAATAAGATTTTCCTGATGTAAAGAAATAATAGATCCGAAATATTAACAATACTGGAAGATTAAGGATAATGCCGCATCGACGATGGTTGACGCAATCCTCCTATACGTTTTCAAAGAGATTTCTAGATGTTTCCTAAAAGGAAATTAATATGGGTAGTAAAGTTAATTCCCTGATACAACGATTTTAACTGGTTGTATCAGGTGTTAGTTAATTATATATCCAGAAAACAGCTTTTTCGGGGTCGGAAATTTCCGACATATATACAGGATAAGATCAGTGACCTTGAAATAACATCCAGGAGCCACAGTAGTCTAGATGTGGGAGCGTCTTTTTTGCCTCACACTCCGCAGGTCCAGCCCACATGAATCTTCTGGAGCTCCTTTATTGTTTTTGTTGTAATTTGTTTTCTTCTCTTTGTTCTTTGCTGAGGACCTGCATATTTATTTTAAACTGATTTAAAATTTTAAAACAAATTCACAGATAAATAAAAAATCCAATCATATATATATATATATATATATATATATATATATATATATATATATATATATATATATATATATATATATATATTAGTATATTTTGGTAGCAGTCTTTCCTGTAGACATATATTATTAAATATGACCGAAAAAGTAAGATTAATAATTCTAACACGAATTTTCTCAATCTTTCGTACATTACGCTTCACTGTTGGAGGTAAATCAAAAATCAATTCTCCAAAATTCATTTTTATTTCTAGTCTAAGGATAATAAAAGACTAGAAATAAAAATGAATTTTGGAGAATTGATTTTTGATTTACCTCCAACAGTGAAGCGTAATGTACGAAAGATTGAGAAAATTCGTGTTAGAAATATATATATATATATATATATATATATATACATATATATATATATATATATATATATATATATATATATATATATATATATATATATATATATATATATATATATATATATATATATATATATATATATCCTTCACTGTTCACTGGTAATTCCGCGGAACTACAAATTCTAGGTTGACTACAGAACACTGGAAAACTTCCCGAGTTCGTCTCTCACAGGTACCTTCTAACTAAGGCACGATTGACGACGGATGTTACTACCACACGCTGATATAACACAGCCTCCTCAGTTCAATTTCTCTGGGTAGCATTCAACACTCACGCGGGAACGGTAATGATCTCAATCAAGTTAACTTCGTTAATATATCGACGACAACCCTCTTCCACGAGACCGGGTTCTTACTCTAAAATTTCCAGGATGATGGCACGAAGGTCGAGAGTGACTTTTGTGTCGTTGCAGGCGGTATTTCTGTGGCTTGGCCTAGCATGGAAACGATCCAGCCTCCTCTAGCAATAGACACGGTAAGAATGAACGTTCCCCGCCAAGAGAGGGGCCCATGATCAAGCTGGAATCCTCATCTCCTTCCACCAATCACAACCAGGCATCCTCAGACGCCTGGTGCGTCAACCAATCACGTTCTCCCAAGACGATGCTCTTCAAGGCACAAGGGGCTCAGGGGTGGGGGGATGAGCCTACAACTGTTAACCCCCAAACCCCCTCTCCTCTGGAACTTGTATAAAAAATCACCTAAAATCAACTCCTTGCTATATCTTTCTCTACAGACTTGCTACAGCAATCACAATACCTTTATTAAATAGCATTCGTCAAGGGGTGTCCACAGATACCCCACATGATTGAGAGAGAGTTGTATTTCTCAAACTTGTGCTCCTGTGCACAACTACTGAGCACACACTTCAGTGCACGAGGAGCTGAAAAAATTAATCACCTAAAACAACCTCCCACTAAGGGATATATTTTACTGGAAGCAAAATACATCCTCACATCACCAGCTACTTTTGTGCACTGCGCACGGCTGTCATGTCTGACAGCTCACTTCCGGCTGAGTGTTAAGTGGGTGGAGACTCCGTTTTCTATGCATCCTCGTTATGAGAGACTATGGGTAACTCACCCGGTTCGTCCTTCGTGGTGTTACCTGACTTTGGTGCCGGGTTGTGCACGGTTCCAGGGCCGGGCCCTAGCCAGCTAGACACTTCGAAACTAGGCTCGTCCGTAGGCTCTGCAGATCCGGCCTCAGCCTGTGTCGTACTGGACACACTGGGAAGGACTAACCCATGAGGTACCTTCTTCACACTCCTCTGACCTTGTTGACACATCTTCACGTTCTTTTTCTGTCAATTGCAGACCGGCTTGCCGGACCGTCTGCGTTTCCGAGACTGGGATCTTCTCTGCTGTCTGACCTCTTACCTCACTGAGCACTGGGTCTGTGGGGAAACTCCAGGCAGCTATTCTCTTTTTTAAATTGACTTTAATAAGATAAAGTTATGTCTTATTTATTTTCTTAGTAAGTAAGAATTAATTGAGTGAACTGTATATACTTCTAAACTGCCTGAAATTATCTCACACACTATGGGGGGGGGGGGACAATTGGGAGCTTAAACCACTTTGATATGACTCCGTCTTAAACTACCAATTGTTTACCTTTTATTATATTATAATATTATACCATACCACATGTGGTGGTTCACTTATCATTATCATACCACATATGGTGGTCTAATCTACTAGTAATAATTACTAATTATGACTACTAATACTGATATAACAAATGGCTTAGCTGAGCCTGTAGTGGGGGCCTGCTAAGGCGTGTAGGTGTAGCATCCAGATGGGTGTGGCTCTGTGCCTCCTTGTGCCACGTAATGGCGGCTGGTGGGAAGGACAAGGCTTGGCAAACAAGTAGTTAATAATGTGTATGAACCAACCGTCTGCACAGATTCTTGCTGTTCCTCTCACAATTTACCTGTATGGGATGCAAGGAATTAATCAAAGTTCCCTAAACATATCAATTACAGGTATGACATGAAGTGTGGGGGCTGGAAAATGGAGTACACAAACATTGTGTTTGTGTTCTTAATACATCGTGACCGACTTATTTATAAATGAATATATGTGTACACTATAATTTCAAATACAATACTTGATAAGCCGGATATGGTCGTTGTTGTGATGTTGATAGGCTGTATTGCTGGTTGATGACACGTAATTGGGGTGTCTAGTTGTTTCACCAGCTCTGGAGCCATGTACAGCGTAGGGCTGTTTTGTTATTGTTCTGTAGTGGGAGCGTTGGTCTCCATGTGGAGCCAACGCCCTGAGGCTGGTTCACTTCTCAAAGTAATTTTACATTAACAAGGGAACAAAGCTACATTATGATGTTAATAATTATATTCAGTCTTGTTGATTACTTTTTTGTTAAATCTAGATACAAAACTAATCTATTAACAAAGTTTAATAATGTAAATATACGATGACATCGATGACGTCATGGAGTCTCCCATTTTCTATCCTGAAGGGATTACAGACTAAGGGAGACTATGATATTATCTGTTTATGTGTCGGATTCCCGACATAATTCTGGGGGGGAAGGTCATGGGTCGAAGTCCCGGTAAGGACTGCGATCTCTTTATTCTTCTCCTTCAGAATTATAGTGCTGCTTTAATTTGAGTTTACACTGTTGTGCAGCAGTCCGTTGGGGACGTATGTCCCGTACCGGCATATCGGGTGCTTTAAGTCGTTGTACGTCTTCTTTCCTGGCCAGTTCTAAAGGTACTAATTTCTCTAAAGTTTTGAGAGTAGTTTTGCCTCGGCATTGTACTTTCACTATTCTCAAGACGCCCTGGCTGTCTGGATGAACAGAGACTATTTGACCTATAGGCCACTCTGAGCGTGGTCCATCACTATCCACCAAAACTATGTCACCAGGGTTCAAGTTAATTCTGTTGTAGGGGTTGTTTGCCCCATAATGATACTCCCTCAGAGCTGTAAGGTATTCACGAGTCCATACGTCATTCCACCGACTTATCACCCTTGACAGATGTTTGAAACGTTGAACCAAATCACTCTCTTTGACATATGAAGGATCCTCTGGTTCCTCGTCCGTAAGGGACACAAGTGTTTTGAGAGGTCTCCCATACATCTGATGAGCTGGACTTATGGTTCACGCTGCAAAACATCATCAGAGAGGTAGGTAAGTGGTCGGTTATTAACTCGTGCTTCTATCTCTATGATTACTGTTTGAAGCTCCTGTAGGTCAATCTTTTGGCGGTGTAGGGTTTTTCATAGGGAACGTTTCACCGTACCAACCATGCGTTCATAGAAGCCTCCGTGCCATGGTGCTCTGGGAGGTATGAATTTCCAATGGCACTGCCGTTGAGTTAGGGCCGTGCGTACCTTTGGGTGTGTCCAGATTTTCCTCAGACATGCTTCTCCTGCCAGCAAGTTGGACCCATTGTCTGAGATCATTAACTTAGGACAAGATCTACGTGAAGCAAACCTGCGGAAAGCCTGTAAGAATGCTTCGGCACTTATATCGGGAGTCACTTCTAGATGGACTGCCCTTGTTGTGGCACAAGTGAAAAGACAGATATAGGCCTTTACTGGTTTCTTGTCTTTAGTGCCTGTCAGTGTTAGTGCTCCTGTGAAATCTACTCCTGTTGTCTCAAAGGGACGAATATGTACGACTCGTTCCTTCGGAAGTGGAGGAGGGCCAGGATATGGACACACTCTGGCATCGTATCTCCGGCAAACAACACAGGATTTTATTATTACTTTTACTGTCTGTCTACCTTGGGGTAGCCAGTATTGCTGTCTTAAGTCCGTGAGAGTATCTAATACCCCACCATGCCGAGTGCAGTATTTGTGTATATGTAACACAATTAGTTTGCTTACTATGTGGTGACGAGGGAGCAATATTGGATTTTTTGCTTCCAGATCTATGTCAGCATGCTGTAAGCGTCCTCCGCATCTTATCAAGTTATAATTGTCAGTGTCTAACCAGAGACCCAGATCATGTTGTAGCTTCTTTGGAACATTGTCAATTTCTGTCCCGAATGTGTCGATCTGAGCTCTTTTGACCCAGTACCTTAGGGCACTAGGGAATTTATGCTTGATTCCTATTTTCTTTAGAAAATCAAACGCTACTTGGGTGACACCTATAAGTTTGTTCAGTTCAAAGTACCGAGCAGGATCAATTACCAAAGTCCGAGGTAGTTCCAGGTTCTCAGTGGGAACAGTGACATTGGTCACAATGACTTGGGGCTTTTGTTCAGGCCACTGGTCGCTGATTAGCCACTGAGGTCCATTGAACCACATCTCTGCCTTTGTTAATTGCCGTAAAGTCAGGCCTCTGGAGAGATAGTCAGCTGGATTCTCTTTAGTAGGTACATATCTTAGTTTATACCCTGCTGACAACTTTCGTATTTCCTTAACGCGGTTACTCACGTAAGGATTCTTACTGTTATTGTTTTTAACCCACTGTAGCACTGCCTCATTATCTGACCATACTACTGTTTCTTTAAAGTGGATGTGGCTTAAGGCCTTGATCAGATAATGAGCCAATCTTACACCTAGCAGTAAGGCTGTTAATTCCAGTTGTGGCAGTGATCTTTTCTTTAAAGGTGCCACTCTGGCCTTTGATGTGAGCAAATTGGCTCGCCCATTTGAGACCAGGTAAGCTACTGTACCATAAGCCTTTCCTGAGGCATCACAAAATACATGTAGCTTAATTGGTTCTCTTTCATTTACTGTTGTGTTCCTAGGGAACTTGACAGACTCTAGGATACTTAAATCTTTCACTAACCCTTGCCATTTTTCCTGTAGGGCAGGTGTTAGAAGATCATCCCAGCCTATCTTTTGTTGCCAACATTCCTGTATTATCTTCTTCCCATTAATTAGTATTGGACTTAATAGTCCTAATGGGTCGAAGGGTTTGCTGACTTGTGATAGCAATTTTCTCATTGTTAAGTTAGTGGTATCTGTCTCCACTGACTTGATTGTCAGCTGATCGGTTTTCGTGTTCCATTGGACACCTAGTACCTTTGTCATCTCGGGTACTTGGTAGTCGGGAAATTCAGTTGCGATCAGTTGTTTTAATTTGTCATTGTTATAGACCCAAGACTGGAGAGGCATATTGGCTCCCAATAATTCTCGATTGGCCTCATGGTATATGTCCAAGAGTTTACTCTCACTGTTGGTTGTTCCTTGAAAATTATCCACATACAGGTTTTCGCTAATTTCCGTCTTGTTCGGGCTATTGGACTTCTTCAAGTGCGTATCCAAGGTAGCTTGAAGCAGAAATAGAGAAGACGTGGCCCCAAACAAAACTGACGCAAACCGGAAAGTGATTAATTCACTGTTCGGATCGTTAGGATCCTTAATCCATAGGAACTTTGTGTAGTTCCAGTCTTCTTCTTGAAGACCTACCCTAAGGAATGCCTTGCTAATGTCAGCCGTATATGCATAAGTCCCTATATGAAACTTTAACAGCACGTCATAACGCCTTTATGTTAGGCTAGGGCCAGTTTGAAGGCAGTCATTTAACGAAACACTATTCTGCCCCATCTTAGCACTGCAATTAAATACTATCTGTAGTGGGGTAGTAGCAGAATTCTTCTGTACAGGATGGTGTGGCAGGTAGTGTCCTTCCTTTGGGTTATCATTTGTTACAACTTCGATAAATTTGTCATCAAGCTGCTTCTGTATTATTTCATGGTACAACTTCAAGTTCTCAGGTTGTCTTTGTAAGCGCAACACCTGTGATCTTAATTGGTTTTGTGCCATAAAGTGGTTGACGGGTAGCTGAGCGTGATTCAGCTTCCATGGTAACCTGACCCAGTACTGATTATCTCTGTAGATAACTGAGTCTAGGTATTGTTTGTAAGTCCAGTCATCATATGGGCTAGGTTGTTCAGGGACAATGCCGAGAGTTGCCAGGTCCCATAATTTATGTACTGGGGGATCTAGCTCATCCTCGGACATGTCTCTGAGTTGCAGTGGAGACTGGTCTCCTAGTCATGCAACCATTACTGTGTTGGCATGTTGGTGATCTACAGGTGCGGGTTGTTTTAGCCGTAATACTGGGCCTGTTAGTAAATAGCCACCTGCAGATGGTAACACGTTCATAACGTGGTAATCTTCCTTTCCTATGATAAACTTATGGTAGACATCTGATCCCATAAGGATTCCAGTATTGGAAAGGTTGTCCGATGTATTTTTATCAGCCAAAGGAATTCCCTTTTCTTCTAGGAATTTGGCTGTTGTTCCTAGACCTTCTATTTACAGGTCTGTTGGGAATCTATCTACTACCAGTGCTGGTACTTTTCGCACATAACCTCCTAATTGTACTTTGGGATGTACTACCCTGTAAGCTCGGGCTCCTGAGTCAGTCAGGAATCCTGCTATGTTTATTCGTGTCTCCTCTACAGGTGTAAGTTTCAGTTTATCTACCAAATCCTTTGATATAAAGGTCAGTTGGGACCCTTGATCAAATTATCCACGTACGGTGGCCTTGTTCTTTCCATTTCTAATGATCAATCGTGTAGTAGGTAGAGCTGATTTATGGTTAGACCTTGTTGAGAAGACACTTATGCCAGGTAACACAGTACAAAGCTGTACTGAAGTGGTAGCTCCTTCCTCCTCCTGTGGTTTGGCAGACTTTGTACTTGTGTCCCCACAAAGTGCTGTATGGTGTTGACCCTTATAACACCTATTGCAGGTGCGTATTGTAGTTGTGCAAGTGTCGGTTTTATGTTCCCTTATACACTTGGTACATCTATGTAACTCTTTGAGTCGTTTTATGTGTGTTGCACAATCGGGGTAACGTCTGCAATTGTACATGGAATGTGATTGCTCACAAAACACACATGGTCTCCAGACGTTAACAGTATCTTGAGGACTCACCGTTTTGGGTGAGACGTTACACGTAGGTTCGGAGGGACCAACTGCATATGTGCCCACACTGCTCTGATTCCACTTTGTGGAGGGGGAAGTTGTTTTAGCTTTGTTTGAAGTACTGTTTGTACTCTGTTGTTTACTATTAGTAGTAGACGAAGGTTTAGATGCCGCTTTTCCTTCTGAATTAACTCTTTCTCGTTCTATGATGGTTTGTAAACCCTTGGTAATCTCTGGTACTGTTAGGGAGGACTTACTAAATAAAACAAACAACTTATCCAGTATGTCCCTGGGTAATTTTCGTGTCATATGGACTTGGATTATCCAATCTGATTCATCCAAGTTCACTTTATTTTTAAGTGCCTTGAGCATGGACTCAAGCTCCAATCTGAATGCTTGGAGTGAGACTGCAGTATTATTTGGAGGTTTAATGTCTAACAGTTTCTGTGTTAGAATTCTGATGGTCCTTTCTGGTTTAGCGTAATTATCTTTCAGGAGTTGTACTGTATTGTCATAATCGTCATCTGTGTGATTCAAATTACAAACCACCTGATACGCTTCATCCTTTAAGACACTCTGTAAGTATGTAAACTTTGTCGTTTTTGGCACATTGGCATTAGAATCCACAGAATCGACAAATTTGCTCCAGAAACCGTCCCAACTCTCGTCTTCTGTACCAGAAAAAGCTGGGAGACTGAGTGATGGCAATTTGATTTCTGGTGCTGTCTGGTTCTGGGAAGTTGTGGTTGCAATATTTATATTGGCTTTATGGGCATTTATGATATCATCAAATTGTTGCAACTTTGTAAACATTGCATCCTCATAATCTGAGTTTTCTTGTAGTATGTTGTTCATTGTATCTTCATCAATATTGGTAACGTTAAGTAATTCTTGATATTTCATCATTTGTTGCAACACATGGTGATATTTGTTCTGTGCAAGTTTAAGATAGTTTTCCAGTGCTGCATAATTAACTGGAGTTTGATTACTCAAGTCTTCACATTTGCTAATCTGTTGTGCTAAATATCCCTTCATACTGGTTAGGGTTATTTTTACATTTTGGACAGTAGACATGTTGGAAGTACTTGTTAGTCATGTAGGACTTATGTCAGGACTATTTCTGGCACTTGTGCTAGTAGAGCCACTAGTTTCCGAACTAGAGCTACTTATCATTTATTTAAATATACACTGTATAATCATACACACTATAATTTGAGTGGTAGACTTGAATCAATGCTGGTATCCGCAAGTTAGCCCTTCTTTATCACTCTTGGTTGGTACAGAGACACAGGTTAACACTCAAAGGTGAAATGATTATAGTTAAATTATGCCTATAGTTATATTGATATCATGTTGACAACACAATTCGGGTTGTCTTAAATACTGCATAAAAATATGTACTTGCTAGGTTGTAATATGTGTTCAACTCTAGACAAGTGTAAAATTCTTACCCTTACACCAGGTTAGCACAATAAATTAGACTAGGTTGCTGTACAACACCAGCCTAAAATGTCCTGCCCTTGTGCAAGAATTAGTTGTAAATAATGTGGCATGCAGTAATTGTTACAATAATGGCAGTAATAATGCAATATTAATGTTTATACTTAAAATTACAAAAACATTTATAAGTAACTTATAAGTAAAGTAGCCTCTTATCAACCTCTTGTAATGAATTGAAAAAAGCACAATTGTCCCTTTGTGTTATGATCTCAGCCTGCAGGAGAAACGAGTCTCCCTCCTTGAGAGTTATTCATCAAGCCTGACCTGATTTAAAGGTCTAGCAAATATTAAGGTGATAACCCATATGAAAAATAGTATGGTGGATTCAATGAACAGTTTAAGATTATGGGCAGTAAGTAAGGAAATAGATAAATGACTGGCTAGGAGATGTGGACATTTTGCTGGAGGCGTGAGGCTCGTTTCTGGAGGGCTTTGACCTCACTTGTGTGCCAGACATCGCAGGGGGAAAGCCGCGCTCCGTTGAACTCCCGTCAGAAGGGAACCCGTAGTGATATATCTCGAAGAGAAGAGAAGTGTGCAGACGTACCAGCTGTGGAATCGAGCTGGGGACGTGTGGTCTCAAGTCGTGGGCGATGAGAAGTGTTTATTAAACCGCCCAGAGGCATTATTGTGGGCCGTGGCAGCGCCCTGACCAAACTTCGTCAGAGGGAAGAGCGCCCTCGACCAGACAATCTGTGGTAAGCACGATATACGCCAGTTCATAGTGATTGCTTGTAGTTGGTCGTGTGCCCAGCGACAGTAGCAATGTTTATTGATAAGTTAGACATGTTTTAATAAGGCAGAAAGCCTAAAATAAGAGAGTGGAGAGGGAGGAACACGGAGCGACGTCCGTCCCCTCTGAGCGCTGGCAGGCAACTGAGGGAGCCCGGCTCCTGACGGTGGAAGACCCTCCCAGCGTGTGAGGACCGCCGCTGGGTCGAGGTGGAGTATGGACCCGCCCAAAACGGGGGAGTCCACTCTCTCTGTGTGTAGAGGACAGATAGAGGTTTGAGGCAAACATATTGTGTGATTATTTTTGTTTATGTGTTAAAGGGGAAACAATTTTATTGGAGTGTCGATGGGTTGCAGGTTTGTCTTTGGGGAAGAAGTTGCTGAGAACTTCGAAGCCAGCACAGATGAAGTAGTTGATGAGACTCCAAGGTAGTGGAGGATAGGACCTCGAGCTGTGAGGAGAAGCAGTGAAGAGGAGTGTCACGTGCTTCTGTTGAGGTGGTGAAGCACCATAATTGCTCGAGGAAACTTCATGGTGTAGCAGCCAGGAGAGCTGTGGAGGACCCCAGCAGAAGGGTGAAGCACCATAGTTGCTCAAGGAAACTTCATGATAGCAGCCTGGAGGAGCGGCAGAGGATCCCGGTAGTTAAGCCCGGAAGAACCTGAAGACATCAGGGTAGTGAACTTCCAGAGGTGGAAGGGAAGTTCTGGTGGATTACTTGTAGGGAGTTGATAGTGTTTGGTTGTCATTAGCGTGCAAGACGCAGTGAGAGGTGAGTGATTGTTGGCATTCTTATGTCAAGGAGTGTTTTATACTGAAGTTTAGAGTTACAGTCGTAGGCCGGATTACCTACGGATGTATGTGTTCTAGGACTGATAGAGTGATCGATTGATCATTGTTGTGTATCAAGGAACGTTTATAATGATATATGTTATTGCATTCACATGCTGATTTTCTTTGTACACATTTATATATATATATATATATATATATATATATATATATATATATATATATATATATATATATATATATATATATATATATATATATATATATATATATATATATTCCTCTTGTTGATAGTGCAACAGTGTATGTATACTTGATCTACTTGAAGAGGGTGATAATATCAGGAGGTGAATCAGAAGATAGGATACCACTTGGTAAACTGATAATAGAGTTCTGATGGTGTTGGAGTGCAACCTGATTGTAATATTATAGAGTATAGGATTCATTATTATTATATATGTGTATCTATCGTGTATGTGCTCTGTCCAGTAAATGTATCCCAATTTGCTGGTGTTTGCCCTTGTCCTAGTGAGGCTTCCCAGGAGGTAGTAAAGAAGGAGAGAGAGAGAGAAAGAACCAAGAACCACTGCTGTGGATAGAGTAGAAGGTAATACTAGTAAGTCATAGGGGATTGAGGAGATCATATCTCATAAGGAGAGAGTGGGGAGTCACAGCGGCTCGAGTGGGTGTGTGCACGTGACAACGAGGCTAAGTGTTGGAGCCGCATCCCCTAAACGTGTGACATTGAGCCCCTCTCCAAGAGCCAGAAGCGCCAAGGGTGATCTCCTAGTGAGGTATAAGCACTCTACCGAGTTGTGGGTTGGGTTGTCCATAGAGAAGGATCAACGACGACAACACCACCAACACACAACCTATAATACTTTGGTACTGCCAGAACAATAATAGTGCTTGTTGTAAGTTCTGTTTGCTATGAGATTGAAAAGTTAGGCTAGAAAAATGCAAAAATACAGCAGTGTCTTCCTGCTATAATTTGTGTAGGTAATATTGCACTAATGTTATGTATATTATATCTAGGTTCGAAGGACCAAATTAATGTGGGAAACTCCAGGCAGCTATTCTCTTTTTTAAATTGACTTTAATAAGATAAGGTTATGTCTTATTTATTTTCTTAGTAAGTAAGAATTATTTGAGTGAACTGTATATACTTCTAAACTGCCTGAAATTATCTCACACACTATGGGGGGGGGGGACAATTGGAAGCTTAAACCACTTTGATATGACTCCTTCTTAAACTACCAATTGTTTACCTTTTATTATATTATAATATTATACCATACCACATGTGGTGGTTCACTTATTATTATCATACCACATATGGTGGTCTAATCTACTAGTAATAATTACTAATTATGACTACTAATACTGATATAACAAATGGCTTAGCTGAGCCTGTAGTGGGGGCCTGCTAAGGCGTGTAGGTGTAGCATCCAGATGGGTGTGGCTCTGTGCCTCCTTGTGCCACGTAATGGCGGCTGGTGGGAAGGACAAGGCTTGGCAAACAAGTAGTTAATAATGTGTATGAACCAACTGTCTGCACAGATTCTTGCTGTTCCTCTCACAATTTACCTGTATGGGATGCAAGGAATTAATCAAAGTTCCCTAAACATATCAATTACAGGTATGACATGAAGTGTGGGGGCTGGAAAATGGAGTACACAAACATTGTGTTTGTGTTCTTCATACATCGTGACCGACTTATTTATAAATGAAAATATGTGTACACTATAATTTCAAATACAATACTTGATAAGCCGGATACGGTCGTTGTTGTGATGTTGATAGGCTGTATTGCTGGTTGTTGACACGTAATTGGGGTGTCTAGTTGTTTCACCAGCTCTGGAGCCATGTACAGCGTAGGGCTGTTTTGTTATTGTTCTGTAGTGGGAGCGTTGGTCTCCATGTGGAGCCAACGCCCTGAGGCTGGTTCACTTCTCAAAGTAATTTTACATTAACAAGGGAACAAAGCTACATTATGATGTTAATAATTATATTCAGTCTTGTTGATTACTTTTTTGTTAAATCTAGATACAAAACTATTCTATTAACAATGTTTAATAATGTAAATATACGATGACATCGATGACGTCACGGAGTCTCCAATTTTCTATCCTGAAGGGATTACAAACTAAGGGAGACTATGATATTATCTGTGTATGTGTCGGATTCCCGACAGGGTCACTGATCTGCTCTTCTGGAGTTCGTTCGTAACTGGCTAAACCAATCAACATCCATATTATCAGCCTCCTTGAGGTACTCATCCTTAAACTTAAACTGCTGTAAAAATAGAGCCCACTGCATAATCCAAGGATTAGCATTCTTCGACGAACCCAAGTGGCTAAGAGGTTGATGGTCTACCTGGAAGGTGAAGCGCCTTCCATACATATACTGATAGAACTTTTTAATGCCTACCATAGTTGCCAATAGTTCTCGCTCGATAGTCGAGTATTGACGTTTTACGTCAGTCAACATCCGACTGTAGTAAGCGACCGGCCATTCAATGCCTTCATGCTCCTGCGGGAGTACAGCTCCTACGTGTTTGAAGCATCAGTCCTGAAGATATATTCCTTATCCACGTGAGGTAGCCTCAAGATTGGTTGCTCGACCATCTTCCTTTCCAAACAAGCGAAAGCCGCTCCTTCCATTCTCGTCCAGTTGACTTTAGTAGGGGCAGCCTTCTTTGTCAACTCTGTCAAGGTATAGGCTACAGAGGCGAAGTCTGAGATAAACTTCATGTAGTAACCCACCAGACCAAAGAATGACCTCACTTGCGTCTTGGTGGTGGGCGATACAGCATCCTGTATTTCTGTATTTTTATCAGGTAGGGACTTGGCATCCCCCCCCCCCCCCCCCGCGACCTATCACATACCGGAGGTACTTGACCTCGGCGCATCCCACCTCACACTTGGTAGGTTTTGCAACCATGCCAACTCCTTGCAGCTGTTAGAATACCTGTCTCAGCAGTTGCAGATGCTCGTCCCAAGTGGTAGAGTGGATGAGTACATCATCCACAAATATTTCCACCCTTTTGATGCCCCAGGACCGTCCTTATAATCCTATTGAATACTGCTGGGGCATTCACCAGCTCAAAGGGAAGAACAGTGAATTCGTACAGACCTTCACTGGTCATGAAAGCTGTGCATCTCTTGCTGTCTTGATGCAGTGGAATCTACCAGAATTTCTTTGTCAGCTCCAGCTTCGAGAAATAATTGCTTGGCACCAGCCGAACGAATATCTCGTTTTGGTTGAACATTGGTTCTGCATCAAACTCGATGACTGAGTTCAATTTTCTGAAATCAAGACAAATCCTTACTCCCCCCTCAGGTTTCTTCATTAATTGTGCTGGAGTAGGGTGAAGTGGATTTCTCGGTCACCCCTTCTCTTTCCATATCCTTCAGTTCTTCCTCGACCTGGGGAACTAGGTGTCGGGGAACAAGATAAGGTTTTGTGCGTACTGCCTGCATTTCCATTAGCGGTACTCGGTAGCCCTCAACATCAGTTACCCTGGTAACATCCGAGAGCACGCCACTGAACTCCTCAGTCAGCTGTCTGGCTTGCTTACTCTGCTCTAGGGTCTGCCGGTCGCTAATCTTCACATCCTTGTATGTTCACTTCTGTTGCCGATTATTCAACCGAGGCCGACCCACCTCGCTGTCATCACTGATGACTAACACCCCTGCAATAAATGCAGTGTGTACTAGGTGGGGGTACGAGTCCCGTCCCCTCCCGATTACGTCTTGAAGGCCCCCTTGTTTCCTTTACCCTGATGCTGCTGTTCCTTTGGCTGGGTAGCAGCGACCTTGACTTAGCTACCAGCTGGGATGGACCGCTGGTCCCCCTGAATCAGTTCCCATTTTCTCTGTTTTGGAAGTGGTGGCCTTGACTTGATCAGCTGGCTGAAAAGTGATATCACTCCCAACTGACGTGGGTCCCGTTTTCTTCGAGTCTTTTCCACAGGACTGACTCTTTCAAATTATCTCTCCAGGTGCATTTCCCAACAAAAGCCCATATTCGGCTTGCTTGCATTGCACAGCCCGTATTTTACCCTTGACAGAGGGCGTGTCAACAATCAGGTATACCTCTACCATGTCCTTCTGGGTACCATCGGGGTACCTTACACAGATGCTCCAGCCTGCCTCATTCCCTGGCTTCACCAGGCTCTCTCAGACCATATGAGTAGTGCCCCCCCTGTTTCTAAAGACCTTGGTCCACTTCCAATTGACAATTCCTTTCTAACTCCAGCGTTTGCTCGCTGGGGTCACTTCCTTCCTGGGCCTCTAGACCGGCAATCTGTATTTGCATTCCCCCTTTAGCTGCTCCATTGCCTTTCTGGCATTAAGCTGCCCTGTGACCGGGCAGGTTGCATGTAAAACAGCGAGGTCCCTGACCCCTGGGATACTCATGGCTCCCCCTAGACTTGCTCTCTTTAGGCCTAGCCTCACCTCCTGAGGTTTAGGCAAGACGACTGTTCTCTGATGAACCTCCCTGCCTAGGTTTGTGAGCCTCTGCCCACAGGTCAGCTTGTTCAGCCATAGTCTCATTAGAGACTATCATGGTTTCTTTGAGTTTGGCATGGATAGCAGGTTCAACTGTCTCCAGGAACTGCTTTCTTGTCATGTGCTCGAACAACTATCCATCTTCCGGAACAACAGCGTTTCATAACTCAAAGTAGCGCCTGAGACTAGTCTCTGCAACATGGCCCTGTACGTAGTTAAAAAACTATCCACAAGGTCCTAAAAAAGAATGTATAGTTACACCATCTATCCCATCCTATCCAAACTAGACCTAGAGCTAAGTTACAACAATTGTTAAAGCTCTTAATATGTCAAGATCTCAATCTATAATCCACACTCACTATTCTTCTGTCAAATTGTAGAAAAGTAATGCATTTGTTTTTGTAATTATAGAAAAAAATCAGTATTATCCAACATCTGAACGCAACACACCTTCACATAACCTTGCACTTTGCACTGATCTTTCTCAACACCGTATTCATTGGTGATTTTAATACTGCTTCACTATATTTTCTATAAGGTAAGTATAGTTTTATCATCTTTGTTCTCAAACCTCCAACACTTCTTTACATCTCTTCCCCCTAGTCCCCCAACCACTTGGGCTGGACGGTAGAGCGACGGTCTCGCGTCATGCAGGTCGGCGTTCAATCCCCGACCGTCCAATTGGTTGGGCACCATTCCTTCCCCTGTCCCATCCCAAATCCTTGTCCTGACCCCTTCCCAGTGCTATATAGTCGTAATGGCTTGGCGCTTTCTCCTGATAGTTCCCTTCCCTTCCCCCTAGTCCCTCGAACATTTTCACATTATATATAGTTAAGTGTATTTACAACATCGAGTCTCCATAAAACACGTAATCTCAATATCATATTGGATTCGGCGTTCGGCCGTGGACAGAGTTGGTTGTCTGTTCAGTCGTGGACAGAGTTGGTTGTCTGTTCAGTCGCTCCCCAGTTTCGTCCTCACGATGATAGTGGTCCATTGTGGTGTTTCTGTTGGGCCTGTGGAATGGAGATGCCTACAGTGCCTGTGAGGTACGTGGGTGAAGGAGCTGCTGCTGCACTATTGAGCTGGACTTTGTAGGGAGCGTGACTTACTCTTTGGTAGAGGTGGCATTGCTGGACGTTTTTTGTGTGACGATTAAGGACGTGGTGGGGGTGCAGCTGGTTGGAGGTCACTGCACTTCGTTGAAGTTCCATGGCGCTGTGGTGTTCCAGGAGATTGTGCGGAAGTATGATGCAGTGAATTTACAGTTGCCTGATGGTGCGGGACCCGTATGTATGACAGAAAGCAGTGGGTCGGCTAAATGGGTAGTTGTGAGGGGGGCTACCTTTTGGGTTCCTTGAGGATTTGGTCTGCAGGTTCTTTCAGAAATATGGGCGCATTTTGTTCTATCGTGAGAACATCATCAAGTTGGGACGTCTGCACGGAGTCCCCAACGGCACAAGCAAGTTAACTATGAAAGTCCATATTGCTATCTCCTCGTCGATGGTGTTGCTGGGCATCTTCATCCAGTGTTTCTACTTTCGGGAGCCGCGCATTTGTTTTCGGTGCGGGTTACCAGACCATGTTACGGCGGCGTGCCATTCTTGGGTTAACCAGAGAGTCAACGTGAACATCTTCTAGGAGGAGGATTTTCGGCCTCTGCATGTCCCTGTCGCTCCTCAGGCTGTGGTGGTGAACATGGATGCTCGTTCTGCTCACCCCGAAATTGATGGTCCATCAGTGTTGGAGGGTCCTGCTGTGTTTGCTATGCCGACTGTGGCTTTTGATTCTGTGATCCTCGTTACGGTCTTCGGGTGCAGTGGATGGGTATGTGGTTGTACATCCTGTACCAGTACCGGAAGACATGGGTGTGGCTTCCATAATGGGGTAGGTCCGGTGCCGGCGCTGGTGTGTATTGGTCCTGACTTCCATGGTGCCCCTGGACCTTCTGATGATGTATGTTGGTTAGGGTTTTGTATCTTGGGGTGGAGATTTCCTTGTTGAATGTTTGCGCTCCGTCTGGGGCGGCGTGAGCGGGATTTTTTTCCAGTGGGTTGTTAAATTCTTTGCCGCATGATGCGTGGGATGATTCTTGGGGGGGGGGGGATTTGAATTTTGTCACGTTGGTGCGTGATAGTAACAGTGTTCGTCCGAAGAATATCTCCTCTGCTTGCAGGACGCGGCGGTGATGCTTGAGGGTGCATTGGATTTTCACATTTGCGGCTCAGGCGTTCTTGTTCGTGTTTCGACCGGTTTTAAGGCCATAAGAGGAAGGGGTCGGTTTTCTCTTTTCAGACGGTTCCGGTGAGCTTTTTGGACCATTGTATGGCTGTACTGAAGGTTGGGGTAAAGAGTCAGGTGCGAGTTGGTGAGGGTTGGTGGAAGCCCATTTGTAGGTTGCTTGGGTGTCCGGGGGTTGGTGATGTGTTTCAGAAGAGGTGGGCTTTGCTGGCTGCTAGAAAGGGTGTCGTTCTTTTTGTTGTCTCGTGAAGCGGGAAGCGGCGGGGCGTTGCGTTTTGGGGTGTTTTGGTTTGTTGCACATTTTACAAGCGAGGTTGTTGTGTAAATGCGTTGATTAACAGGAGTTTTGATAGGTCCTGGGATATTCTATTGTGTAAGGAGCATCTTCGGGGGTTGCATGAGGAAATTGTGGAGGGGTTCGTGTCAGAGCTGGGGTTGAGAAACGTTTCAGGGGAGAGAAGCTTTCTTTCTTCTTGTTCCGGCGGGAGAAGGTGGGTTGTGCCTCTTGTTTTGTTGGCAAGCCTCCATCGGCCTGATGGGTCAGTTTTGTCTAACACGGATAAGATCTTGCTCTATGTGTGCGATGAACTTGAGGCTTTGTATGGGTGGGTCGCAGGGGATGAGGGGTTGGAGGACTTCTTTCTTCAACACTGCATTCCCAGGCTATCGATTGGGGACTGTTTTGGTCTTGTGGGGGAGGTTGGCCTGTCAGATCTTTGGGATGTCACCCATTCTTTTCATCATGGGAACGTTCCGGGATCGAATGGTCTTCTGATGGAATTTTATGTTACGTTTTAGGACGTGATTGGGTCGGACTTTTTTTGGAGGTTGTTCGGTTCTGTTTAGCCCAGGTGACTGTCTGGTACGCAGAATGATGATCTTGTGCGGCTTCTGCCGAAGCCGAGGGACGCGTTTTTTGCAAATTAGTGGCCAATCACGTTGCTAAACCTTGATTATAAGATTGTTTTCAAACTGTTGGCTGGGCTCCTTCTGGCTGTGATGGGGTCGGTTGTTTCTGGTGAGTTGGTCAATCATTGGTACAGTGCAACTCCCTCTTTCGAGATGTGCTTCTGTATCTGTCGGAATCTGGTTTGTCTGCTACTATGGTCAGCCTGGATTAGTCTAAGGCTTTTGATAGGGTGCCAATTGGGTTTGTTTTGCTGGTTTTGAAGTGGTTGGGTTTCCCTCCTCGGTTTGTAGGGTGGCTTCGGATGTTGTATGTGGGTTGTTTTAGTCGGATGTGTGTGAATGGGTTCTTTAGTGCCCCCTTTGCAATTCGGCACTGGGTTCGGCAGGGGTGCCCTCTTTCAATGCTCCTGTATGTGGTGTTTCAGGAGCCTTTCTCTCATGCGGTGCTGGCTAGTTGTTTGGTTGTCTTGCCGCAATTGCCGAATGGTTTGGTTCTAAAGGTTTGTGGGTATGAGGATGACACTGTCCTGTTTTTGGCCTTGGTGAGGTCTGTTACTGCAGTTCAGGATCTCGTGAGTGGGTTTGAGTTGGCCACTGGGGCTGTTTTTAATTGGGGAAAGTCGTGTCTTTTGAGGTTGGGGGCATGGGCCACGTGTTGGGTGTGGGATGGGTCCTGGTTTCCTGTCGTGCAGTCTCTGTGCATTTTGGGGATTACTTTATTTTGCTTGTATGAGCAGTCTTTGACGTTTAATTGGGATGCAGTCTTGCAGGCGGTGTGTTTGCTTTCAAGGCGGGCTCTCATGCTTTACCAACGCATGATCGTCATGGCATGTAAGGTTTTGTCGCCTGTCAGGTTTGTCGCGCAGTGCTTACCGTTGGACTGGCGGAGTGCTTGTGATACTGAGTGTGTGGTTTACAGGTAAGTGTGTTGGTGGGCAGTATCATCCGATTCATAGGTTTTCTTTGTGTTTGCGGTGGTGGAGGGTAGGATCGGAATTCTGGATGTATATGTAAAGTCCTTGGCCTTATTCTGGATGTCACTTCATAGGAAGCAATGGTTGAGGGTGGGTTAAACTCCCCCGTTCTCTTCTATTGCTCGGTGTGCTTAAACCATTTGGTGGACCTCAGGAGCTGTCGGAATGTCGCCCTGTTTACTCCTTCAGTGTACTTTTGGTCGGTGATGATTCTATGGGCTTTTGTAGGTGCCCGGGGTCTTATGTCGTTCGGTTGTAGGGAGGTGTATGGAGTTCTTTTTCCTTAGGTGGTTCATAGAGTGGAGGGTCTGTACTCCTGTTTCGATTGACGGAAGGTCGAGTATTTGGTTGATGTTGCAAAGGCTGTGTATCGTCATGCTGCCCCAGGAGTTGGTTTTTCGTATGTTGCACGAATCGTTACGCACAAATGTGTATTTGTTAATTTTGGGGTTGGTGGGCTCGGATGAGTGTGTACATTGTGAGGAATATGAATCACAATTGCACGTATTTTATTTTGCGCGTGAATTCAGGACTTGGTGGACTGGTTGCGGGACACTGTTGAGGTTTTTGGTGGTCCTGGAGTGCGGGTAGACTTGTTGCATTTCTTATTCTTCTCGTTTCCTCAGTGTTCACGGAGGGTTCGCATAACGCTTGGGATTTGGTTGGCCGATTATGTTTTTTGTATGTGGGTTCGTAGGATAGATGGGTACGAGGTGGGTAGGATTTGTGGTTTTCTGCAGGGGCTTTTGCACTACACGATGTGGAAGTCACGAAGGTCTTTTCCAAGGGTGTTTGCGGATTGGTTTACGGGCGCGTATGTCAGGGGTACTGCTTTGGTGTAGGAGTTGGGGTTCGGGTGGGTGCAAGGTGTGTCTGTAATTGTGGGTATGTTTGTGCGTGTTTCAGAGTGTGTTCACTCTCATGAGTGCTTTTTGGGGGTTGAGGTTTGGGTGTATTGGTGTGCGTGTGGGTTTTAGTGTGGTTGTTTGGGTGCCCTCGTGAGAGTATGCTGTTGTGGGTGTTTAGTTGTGTATATGCGTTGTCTGTCTTTGGTGATGGGTTTGTGTGTTTGAATACTGCTTTTGTTGAGCATTTATGTTGTGGCTGTGCTTTGGAATGAGTTGTGTGTGGCCTGGTTGCGATTGGTGCTCTCCTCTGTCTTACCCTGGCTCGGTGTGTTTATGGTGGGCCAGTTCTCTGTTTGTGGACACACACACACACACACGTACACACGTGCACACGCACACACACGCACACACACACACGTACATATGCGCACACACGTGCACACATACATGCACACACAAACACACAAAGACGTTAGAAAGATATTTTTCAGTGTCAGAGGAATAGACAAATGGAATGTATTAGGAAGTGATGTGGTGGAGGCTGACTCCATACACAGCTTCAAGTGTAGATATGATAGGGGTGAGTGAGGGAGGCAGGTTGAAGGAGGGAGGCAGGTTGGGGTGAGGAAGGGAGGCAGGCAGGGGTGAGGGAGGCAAGCAGGGGTGAGGGAGGCAGGGGTGAGGGAGGCAAGCAGGGGTGAGGGAGGGAGGCAGGGGTGAGGGAGGGAGGCAGGGGTGAGGGAGGGAGGCAGGGGTGAGGGAGGTAGGCAGGGGTGAGGGAGGCTGGTAGGGGTGAAGGAAGGAGGCAGGAGTGAGGGAGGGAGGGAGGCAGGAGTGAGGGAGGGAGGGAGGCAGGGGAGAGTGAGGCAGGCTGGGGTGAGGGAGGGAGGCAGGCTGGGGTGAGGGAGGAAGGCAGGGGTGGTGGAGGGAGCCAGGTTGGGGTGAGGGAGGGAGGGGAGGGATGGAGGGGAGGGATGGAGGCAAGTGTGACGGAGGGAGACAGGCAGGTGTGAGGGAGGCAGTCAGGCAAGAGGGAGGGAGGGAGGGAAGGGTGAGGGAGGAAGGCAGGGGTGATGGAGGGAGGCAGGCAGGAGTGAGGGAGGAAGGCAGGGGTGAGAGATGGAGGCAGGGGTGAGGGAGGGTGGCAGGGGTGAGGGAAGGAGGCAGGGGTGAGGGAGGCAGACAAGGGTGAGAGAGGTAGGCAGGGGTTGGGGAGGGAGGCAGCCAGGGATGAGGGAAGGATGCAGGGGTGAGGGAAGGAGGCTGGAGTGAGGGAGGGAGGGAGGTTGGGAGGCAGGGGTGAGGAAGGGAGGGAGGTTGGGAGGCAGGGGTGAGGGAGTCAGTGGTGAGGGAAGGAGGCAGGGGTGATAGGGAAGGAGGGAGGGAGGGAGGGAGGGAGGGAGGGAGGGAGGGAGGGAGGGAGGGAGGGAGGGAGGGAGGGAGGGAGGGAGGGAGGGAGGCAGGGAGGGAGTTAAGGAAGCAGGGGAGAGGAAGAGAGTGAAAGAGAGAGAGAGAGAGAGAGAGAGAGAGAGAGAGAGAGAGAGAGAGAGAGAGAGAGAAAGAGAGAGAGAGAGAGAGAGAGAGAGAGAGAGAGAGAGAGAGAGAGAGAGAGAGAGAGAGAGAGAGAGAGAGAGAGAGAGAGAGAGAGAGAGAGAGAGAGAGAGAGAGAGAGAGAGAGAGAGAGAGACAGAGAGAGAGAGAGAGAGAGAGAGAGAGAGAGAGAGAGAGAGAGAGAGAGAGAGAGAGAGAGAGAGAGAGAGAGAGAGAGAGAGAGAGAGAGAGAGAGAGAGAGAGAGAGAGAGAGAGAGAGAGAGAGAGAGAGAGACAGAGAGAGAGAGAGAGAGAGAGAGAGAGAGAGAGAGAGAGAGAGAGAGAGAGAGAGAGAGAGAGAGAGAGAGAGAGAGAGAGAGAGAGAGAGAGAGAGAGAGAGAGAGAGAGAGAGAGAAAGAGAGAGAGAGAGAGACAATAACTCAGAGACAGAGAGAGATGGGTGATAGTAATCCCGGCCTGAATGCCTTGAGTCAGAAGTCGTCCTTGACACTAAAGACTTGATTCATAAACCTTTCCTGCCACTCAGAACCTCTCGTTTTTAGGTATCATTGAGTCGAAAGTGTCCCACAAGACATCCTTGATATAAAACATCCCAGCAAGACAGCCTTGAGTCAAAAGTCTTCCCAGTAAGACAGCCTTGAGTCAAAAGTCTTCCCAGCAAGACAGCCTTGAGTCAAAAGTCTTCCCAGTAAGACAGCCTTGAGTCAGAAGTCTTCCCAGCAAGGCAGCCTTGAGTCAGAAGTCTTCCCAGCAAGGCAGCCTTGAGTCAAAAGTCTTCCCAGTAAGACAGCCTTGAGTCAAAAGTCTTCCCAGCAAGGCAGCCTTGAGTCAAAAGTCTTCCCAGCAAGGCAGCCTTGGGTCAAAGTCCTTCCCTTCCCATCTCCACACTTTCTTATGAAGGAAATCCTGTGTTTGCGTTCTCCTCCCCCATAGTCAGTCTTGCGCTAAAACCTCGCTTCTTTCACCCAATTTGGGGCAAAAACTCCTAACCTGGAGTTGTGTTATTGTCAACAGCTGTCCCCCACTGAGGTAGAATGTGGTCCACAGTCGTCACCAAACAAGGGAGAATATCGTCAGCAGCTCTGCTCTTTATGCTGTCAAATGTCAGCAAAACATTTCTATCGGTGTAGTTTCGTGTCAACATACTTGTCAAACCCCTTACGTAGTTTGATGTCAGCATCGAACTACATATAGGTAGGTTGATGTCAGCACCTCATTTCTACTTGCAGTTTGGTATCAGCATCCGTCCGCTAGTGGTAGTTCCGTATCTGTAGATCTCCCTTTAAAGCTTTTGCTTCAAACAGCTCGAAGCAAAGTTCTCTCTCGAGTTTCTCCCCCACCCTGGTGGGGAAGAGACTCGTATTAGTAGAATTTCCTCTTAAACTCTGCCCAAGACAGTCCTGTAGAAGCAGGTATTGCTCGTCCCTCTTCCTCACGATGATTAGTGTCAGTGTATCTCTTCCTGGGATATCTGGCGTCAGTAGTCGTCCTCCTGGGGGAAATATTGCGTCAGTATTCTTCCTTCTGGGGGAAATATTGCGTCAGTATTCTTCCTTCTGGGGGAAATATTGCGTCAGTATTCTTCCTTCTGGGGGAAATATTGCGTCAGTATTCTTCCTTCTGGGGGAAATATTGCGTCAGTATTCTTCCTTCTGGGGGAAATATTGCGTCAGTATTCTTCCTTCTGGGGGAAATATTGCGTCAGTATTCTTCCTTCTGGGGGAAATATTGCGTCAGTATTCTTCCTTCTGGGGGGAAATATTGCGTCAGTATTCTTCCTGCTGGGGGGAAATATTGCGTCAGTATTCTTCCTTCTGGGGAAATAGGCGTCAGTATTCTTCCTTCTGGGGGGAAATATTGCGTCAGTATTCTTCCTTCTGGGGGGAAACATTGCGTCAGTGGTCAACCTCCCGTGATGACTTAAACGTTAGTATAGTCCTCCCGATGTAGTCTTACAGTCATCAGTCTTCCGTTGAGGCAATCTTGCGTCAGTAATCATCTTCCTCAAAGGTAGTCATTTGCGTAATGCCCTTCATCAGTCAGCCTGAAAGCTCAGTCACTATCACGTGAGAACAGAAGCGGCTGACGGTAATGCAACTTTCCTTAAATAAGTCGTAGCGATTTTAGGAAAAAGGGTGATTGTCAGAAGATAATTCTAAGCCATTGTGACTCTATATAGAACAATCGTGGCGAGAGTAAGGTAAGAGTAATTATCTGGAGAAAGTGGTAAGCCACTGTGACTCTATAAAGAGCAGTCGAAGGCACCGGCTTCCACATTTTGATAAAGAACGGTGATTTTGTGCAAGACTTTTTAACAAAGATTTTGAAAAAAGAACATTTTCAACATTGGTAGTAAGACGGTAATCTGTAGTTTGGTGAGAGTTAAGAGAGGTTATGTTAAGTTAGATTACTCTTAGTTTGATTAGTTTAAATTAGGATTAGTTTGGTTACTTAAGTTTGGTTAGGTTAGTTTAAGTTAGTTTAAGTTGATTTGCTTAGTTTAGGTTACGTTAGCTTAGGTTAGGATAGATAATGTTAGCTTAGGTTAGGATTGATTAGGTTATGTTACGTTACATTAACTTATGTTTGTTGGCTTAGGCTAGGTATGGTTAAGTTATGTTGGGTTAAGTTCGGTTAAGTCAGCTTAGGTTAAACTAGAATACCGAAGATAATTATACATTATATTTGAATCAGATTAGGCTCTCTCATATTAATTATGATTACCTTTAATTTGATTTGCTCTACATTAGACTAAGCTTTGTAAAGTCAGGCCTATTTAAATCACCCTATTAGAGCAGCTGATTTCTTGTGAATGAACTCAGACATACACTTCAGGTTATCTCAGCGAAACTAATTGTGAATTCCACTTTCTCTCTTCACTGCAACGAAGGTGACAAGGACTGACAAGGAGAAGAGAGAAAGAGAAGCGAAAGAGACAGGGAGGAAAGGGGAATGAATAAGGCAAGGAGTGGGATTGTGCAACAGATGGGAGCCTGATGGAAATGAAGCCGTGAATAAATGAAAGAATGAAACATTGAAATTAATGGAGTCATGAAATTAATGAAAAAGCTGATGGGAAGAAGGGATGAAATATAAAACAGGGAGTAAAGAGGAATGAGGTATGGTGGAGGATAGACAGGAAGTAATAGTTGAAGAGAGACTTGGAGGAATATAAAAGATAGGGAAATATACATCACGAAATGCGGACAGAAATTTAAGAAACGGTGAGGAATCGACATAGAAAATATAAGGGGAAATAAATAGTGAGTGAGTGAGTGAGAGAGACAACCGGTTTTACAGGGAGAGACAGGGAGACGAGGAGAGAGGAAGGGGAAGAGAAGGTGAGGAGACACATGTGTAAATATCTGTGGAAATAGAAATACATGTTTATGGATTGTTGAATAGACACAGTGTTCTCCCATAATAACAGGGACTTGATGAAAGAACGTGAGTAACCCCTCACTAGCTCTAGTTACCCTTGGGAAATAGTGATCTTTGGGGGGATTGAATACCACAAAATTACCATCTCTTTTAGGGGTCAGAGTTTGGTGCAGTTGGTTAAAGGCGTACCTGTTATGCCAGTTGCTGTGAGGCTTCTGTGCTGGCTAGGGTTCGAATCTCCTGGTGGGAAAGGGTTCTAAAGTTTTAAAAACTTCACTTGCGTGTTTAGGCAAGTTGTGCATGCATATATATATATATATATATATATATATATATATATATATATATATATATATATATATATATATATATATATATATATATATATATATATGTCGTACCTAGTAGCCAGAACGCACTTCTCAGCCTACTATGCAAGGCCCGATTTGCCTAATAAGCCAAGTTTTACTGAATTAATATATTATCTCTATTTTTTTCTTATGAAATGATAAAGCTACCCATTTCATTATGTATAAGGTAAATTATTTTTTATTGGAGTTAAAATTAACGTAGATATATGACCGAACCTAACCAACCCTACCTAACCTATCTTAATAGGTTAGGTTAGGTTAGGTAGCCGAAAAAGTTAGGTTAGTTTAGGTTAGGTAGGTTAGGTAGTCGAAAAACAATTATTTCATGAAAACTTTGCTTATTAGGCAAATCGGGCCCTGCTTAGTAAGCTGAGAAGTGCGTTCTGGCTACTAGGTACGACATATATATATATATATATATATATATATATATATATATATGTCGTACCTAATAGCCAGAACGCACTTCTCAGCCTACTATTCAAGGCCCGATTTGCCTAATAAGCCAAGTTTTCATGAATTAGTGTTTTTTTGTCTACCTAACCTACCTAACCTAACCTAACCTAGCTTTTTTTGGCTACCTAACCTAACCTTACCTATAAATATAGGTTAGGTTAGGTTAGGTAGGGTTGGTTAGGTTCGGTCATATATCTTCGTTAATTTTAACTCCAATAAAAAAAAATTGACCTCATACATAGAGAAAAGGGTTGCTTTATCATTTCATAAGAAAAACATTATAGTAAATATATTAATTCAGGAAAACTTGGCTTATTAGGCAAATCGGGCCTTGAATAGTAGGCTGAGAAGTGAGTTCTGGCTACTAGGTACGACATATATATATATATATATATATATATATATATATATATATATATATATATATATATATATATATATATATATATATATATAGGCTTCTGTGCTGGCTAGGGTTCGAGTCTCCTGGTGGGAAAGTGTTCTAAAGTTCTATACTTCACTCTCGTGTTTAGGAGAGTTGTGCCTTAAGCATAGACACTGTGTCTTCCCATATTAACAGGGACTTGATGAAATTAACGTCTAAATGACCCCTCACTTGCTCTAGTGCTCTTGGGAGGTGGTGATCTTTGGTGTATTTAAATACTCCGAAATTACCATCTCTTTTAAGGGTCTGAGCTGGTGGTGGAGCGGGTTAAGGCGTACCTGTTATGCCAGTTGCTGGAAGGCTTCTGTGCTGGCTAGGGTTCGAGTCTCCTGGTGGGAAAGTGTTCTAAAGTTCTATACTTCACTCTCGTGTTTAGGAGAGTTGTGCCTTAAGCATAGACACTGTGTCTTCCCATATTAACAGGGACTTGATGAAATTAACGTCTAAATGACCCCTCACTTGCTCTAGTGCTCTTGGGAGGTGGTGATCTTTGGTGTATTTAAATACTCCGAAATTACCATCTCTTTTAAGGGTCTGAGCTGGTGGTGGAGCGGGTTAAGGCGTACCTGTTATGCCAGTTGCTGGAAGGCTTCTGTGCTGGCTAGGGTTCGAGTCTCCTGGTGGGAAAGTGTTCTAAAGTTCTATACTTCACTCTCGTGTTTAGGAGAGTTGTGCCTTAAGCATAGACACTGTGTCTTCCCATATTAACAGGGACTTGATGAAATTAACGTCTAAATGACCCCTCACTTGCTCTAGTGCTCTTGGGAGGTGGTGATCTTTGGTGTATTTAAATACTCCAAAATTACCATATATATATATATATATATATATATATATATATATATATATATATATATATATATATATATATATATATATATATATATATGTCGTACCTAGTAGCCAGAACGCACTTTTCAGCCAACTATACAAGGCCCAATTTGCCTAATAAGCCAAGTTTTCATGAATTAATATATTTTCTTTAATTTTTTTTTTCTTATGAAATGATAAAGCTACCCATTTCATTATGTATGAGGTCAATTTTTTTTTATTGGAGTTAAAATTAACGTAGATATATGACCGAACATAACCAACCCTACCTAACCTAACCTAACCTATCTTTATAGGTTAGGTTAGGTTAGGTAGCCGAAAGAGTTAGGTTAGGTTAGGTAGGTTAGGTAGTCGAAAAACAAATATTTCAAGAAAACTTGGCTTATTAGGCAAATTGGACCTTGCATAGTAGGGTGAGAAGTGCGTTCTGGCTACTAGGTACGACATATATATATATATATATATATATATATATATATATATATATATATATATATATATATATATATATATATATATATATATATATATACATATATAATATGTGTGTGTGTGTAAAGTGAGAGAACGGTGTATACGATGCTTGGATATTCTCACATACATACATACGTACATATATACATACGCACACAAACATACATCCTGTTCATGTATCTGAACAGCAGATACACCATATTATAGAGGAGAAAGAAAAAATGTAATTTTTTTTTAAATTGAACAGATATATAGCTTACACTTTACCTCCGATACCAACCGGAACCTTAAGATGTGACAAATATTGTATAGGCCTATACATTCCCACTCTGAGATTGTCAGCCCCAACACTCTTAATATACAGGTAAGACATCTCACACAAGATGTCTGACAATGTACAAACAACAAGGCTCTATCAATCATCACATGGTTTCAATACACAACCAGATGATCGCCTATGATATCCAGACCAACATCACAGAAAAAAAACAGACAGATTCAGCGACATAAAAGATTAAACCTAGCTGAAGCGTAATCTTAAGTACTTGCAAATATCTACAAGACCAAGAGAGGACACAAGGAGGATTATCCGGTGCCTCAGAGAGGGGTAACTGCCTCATATCGCCTTACACCCGCCAGAAATATATACTACCAATTAGTATTTTACCTTCTCTCTACTTCTGAAGGTTAAGAGAAACGACTCCTCAAGCGACGCACATAAGGCCCATCATGCGTGAAAAAAATTGTTTTGGAGAGTTAATTTGCCGACTTTTTTCCTTAATATGCAAATAAATTTGAAATATGAATGACAATAGCTTTTCAATGTGCTCTTTGTTTTAGTATTTCCCACAAGTCCATCACACATATCAATGCTTGTTTGTGCTGATGCTGACCATCAAGGGAAGCTGGGGTGAAACGCCCTGTGTGTCATCATCCTTGTTGAACTCGAGTTCAGTAACCTCTGACTTCTCCCGTGCAGTGGCTGAGGTGACGTGAGCAGTAGCAGTAAAGTTGAGAGGAGGGGAGAGAGAGAGAGAACGAGCGGGAGAGATTGTGATGCCAAGGCAATCGTCCTAAATCCGAAACAAATTGGTTAAAGCGCTGGGGCCATTTGGCTCTGGGGACGAATGTCGGGCACAATGGAGAAGAAGTGAACCAAGAACCCTGGTTCCTGACACCATTGTGTCTCTCCCACGACGCAAACCCCTATGCTATGCTTGAGTACTTTCTCACCCCCACTCGTTTTTTTCTTCACTCTTTGAGGCGGTCAAGAAAGCAATTCTTATATACAGTGCAACGGCCATCGGCCACTCCATCATTTTAAAGGTCAGCTGCCGGCGACCAAAAGACCGTTGTTGAATTATGGAACAAATTACCAGCTAACATATTAAAGTGGGATCACTTGATTGATTTATGCGTAGGTAATATGTATGAATTGCTTTGGGTTGGGTACAAGTGGAAAACCGTCTTGTATGGGCCAAGCTAGGCCTCCTCCTGAAAGTTATGCTAATGTTGCATATTGATGTAATTTTGACTTTGTTGATGAGCCATTACGGAATTAGATTGCTTCAACATCTACCGAGGTGTCAGTTTGGGGGTTATAATTATTTTCATCTTCAGTCGTGTTGTTTAGATTTAAAGAATATGTGGAAAATACAAATTAAAATAAACAATGCAAATAATTTGTCAATTTTCCGCTCTCCTAACATAATACAATGTAAGAATATTACATAATGGAACCAAAACATATTGTAATCTAATCTACTGAAGCCTGCTGTACACTTTCTAACACAACCAGACTCAACCTAGCCTGATCTGACCTGACCTAACTTATACTAATGTAACCTAACGGAGCCTATTGTAAAGTACCGAATGTAACCTAACGGAGCCTAATGTAAAGTACCTAATCTAACCTAACGAAGCCTATAGTAATATATGTAACATACCCTAACAAAATCAACTATAATGTAATTAATGCAACATAACACAAACTCGCCTAACCGAATTTAACGTAACGTACTGTAACATACGCAACGATTCGTCACCTAAAGTACTGTAATGCAATATAATGTATATTAAGGTGACTTTATAATGCTGTTAAGTACCTCAAGTAACTTTATCTTCTGTAACGTAACATTTTACCTGACTGTGTGGGAACTGTTAGTGAGTTTCTCCAGCTCCTCAGAGGGCGGGTAAGGACCATGAATGTGTTGGTGGTGTTGCAGCTCCTCTGTCTTGCCACGTTGAGACGCTGGAAAAGTACGATAATTGGCTGTCAATGTTGTTATTTCTATTCCAAATGGTTTTGTATCCTGCTCAGTTTTAATTCGCTGTTTTACACTGATATTTTACACGTTTTCTCTGACGTAAAGAGCTGTTCTTTCTCCTTATTTAGTTTTTTTTCTGCCAGTATGAAGCAGTTTTCATTTCTTTATTAGCTGTACTTCCTACTTGTTTAGTTGTGTTCTGTCACTTTGAAACAGTTTGCATTCCTCTATTTGACTCTCAGCTAAGTGATGTCTTATGTACTTTTATCCACGTTTCTGTTATTTCAATAAAAATCTGTTGCTTCTGTGCACACATGTTCATTCAATTCATGACTTCATGATTATAGTTTTAGAGTAATTTACCCTTAGGACAATGATGCGGCCTTTATCTTATCCTTAGCTTTTGTACCATTATCTTATCTCTATTATCTCAGGAAATCTTCTTAAATGCTGAATTTTTTCCACCGAAATATTTTTCCTCTGCTTTCCCACCAAAAGTTAACGTATTTAAAATTTACCTCCTGCCTGAATGTTTCGTTATCAACTACTCCTGTCAATCGCATTTTCCAATCTCTATGTTCTAAGGGGTTGAACCCTCTCGCAAACCTCACTAACAACGGTTGCTAATGAAGGGACAAAAGCATCATCAATCACCGCCCTACACAGATGCGCCCCATCCCAAACATACACTACCATTCTATCAATATAAGTGTGGACCCGGTTTTTCAATGACATTCGATTGCCTTGCAATATTTGAATAGTCGACAAATAACAGTAATACCTCTAAAAAGCCATTTAATTCCAACTCACCCATAAATTTCAAACTCCCTCATTCATTTATAATTCCTCAATTTACTAGAGGGCGTTCGTGTCTAACAAAATTGACGTCATTCAATACAACTGTATTTGATGCCAGTTTGCCTGCAATTAACAAAGTTCTCAATTCTGACTGCATGGGAGATTCAATTAGTAAGGACGCAGAACATGGCTTCGTATGTGACATACTGAACATAGGTCAGTATGCATAGTTCATATAACAAATGGAATCTATAGACGTGTGAACTCTCAGTGTTGAACAACTACTTTACAATAAGGTTTTCTCTCCTAACTTTTATTATGCACAACAAGTTAATTATTAAGTGAAAGCGCTAAGCCAATATGATTGTATTGGACTTAGGGGATAAGGACAGGATAAGAACTGGAATTGCAGGAAGAGCATCGTTACCTAAAAAGATAAGCATTTGTGAATGATATTGCCTTTAAATTAAATACTGACATGATACAATTCTCAGAATTACACAAAATAAAGCTTCTAAGTCAAAGGAAAGTTCAGTGGAACTGAAGACAAAGCTGAGTAAGTTAGATATCCTGAACGAAAAGTTTGAAATGAGTTTCCATTTTTTATAAGTGTAAATTATTAAGTTTTGGATACAAGTACGCAACAGGCTATGAACTTAATTATGTTTATTTTCGTAAACCTAGGTGATGAAAAAGACTTATAGCAAAGACGGCAGAATACAGTTGCATGCAATCAAATGGGCAGGATGCATAGTTTGGTTAGGTTTGGTTGCATTAGGTTAAGTTAGGTTGGATTAAGTGAGGGTTTTTACTGAGAAGTTTAAGCATTTGAATCAATAATGATTCTTCTCAAACTTGACCTTGCGCTAATCAAACTTCACATTGTACAATTTTTTTACAAAATGTATACATTTCTTAACATGCAACTTAGAAGAGCAAAGTTAATCCGAAGAACTTGGCGCCTTCTTTCAGGAAACGTGTATTGAACCCCCCTTATCACGGAGAGAAAAACTACTGAATGCAATGGAATTTGTCAAGATAAAACTTATATTAACATAGTCAAGAGAGAAATATAAATTTAACAGGACGCAGGAATATATAATTGGCGACGCTATCAGAGCATTGCTAGTATTAACCAATTAAATTAAATAAATTTGCGGGAGTCAGTGAATTAAATACCTTGAATAGTTTGATTTCAAATTGAATAGAACGATTCAGTAGTGAATACAAGTGGCTGTAAATTGGATCTCACTTGCATAGACCAGCATGCATGTTGCAGGTTTTCTGTTAGATAATATTATATATATATATATATATATATATATATATATATATATATATATATATATATATATATATATATATATATATATATATATATATATATATATATATATATTTATATATATATATATATAAATATATATATATATATATATATATATATATATATATATATATATATATATATATATATATATATTGTGACGATAATCTCCTTCAAGAGAGATTGAGCCTGCTCTTCCCTCCTAAGTACGTCCCTAACAACAATAACAACTAATATAGAAGATATATCCAACAAGTACAACACCAAGGTTTGCCCAGAGAGCAAACGTATTCAGCACCGGGAACACCTGCTCCACCTCCGCCACTCCAACCAGCAAACTACCTGTCCGTCGCCTGCACATCGCTGATTGGCTGGTGCCGTCGCACCTGCTCCCTCCACCCGCCACACTACCTGATGTCTGGGCCACCACGACCTACAGCCCTCAGAATATCCCGTGCTTTCCACAAGTTAACACGTCTCATTGGTAGACTAAGCCCTGGCTTACGTGTACTAAGACAAGTGGCAGCTTAAAGCCAATATTCCTGCACTCATATATCTCCTTGTATATTATTCACTTGTATTAACGTAACTTTTCATTTTGCCAGTGATTATTCTTATTATTTTGTTTGATTGATTTTATGTTACAATTTTTATGTCCAATTTTATTCATGTTTTGCTTTTCTAACGTAATTAAAATTTTGTTGTTAAATTTACTTGTGTTTTGTGTGTCTTCCCATTACCTTACCACAGACGAAAGTTCCAGATTTTCTCTTTTTGTTCCTTTATGTGACGAGGCCATACCCCTAGCTTTTGAAACAGCCGAACACCAACGCGTTACCGTCACAATATATATATATATATATATATATATATATATATATATATATATATATATATATATATATATATATATATATTGTTACGGCCCTCTCGGGACGCAACGGGGTTCTCACTCTGGTGTTGTTAGAGGAAGATATAAGTATCCGTTCCCAAGCCAGTAGTGGCTATCAAGGGATGAGATCCGTGACGCAAGTAACTTAAAGGGAGTAGGGAAAGAAAGCTAAGAACTTAATATAATATAATGTTCACCATCACCATTTAAATATATAGAATAAAAGAGTACACAAGGGGGAGGGGTATTAACACTTTACAAGGGGATCGTGCACAATCTAGTCTTCTGCTGAAGACTCTTGATTAAGAAGCTAGGTGCTGAGTCCGCGGTACTTTCTTCGTGGCCTCAAGACGTGTCCTCTGAGAACGCCGAGCCTACCCTGGCCACAGGTCAGCCACAACACAGGTCCACTGGGGGCACCGTCGTGGAGGCCGTCAACCACACGTCCAGCAGGTCTGCTGGCAGGTACTGAGCCACCAAGGCTGGTACGGCCACTCCACGAACGATAAAAGGGGTACGCCCTAGACAGGAGTCTCGTGTGATATCACCAATCACCCTCCTGTCCTCAATACCCCAGTGGATTATCGTCTCCAACCGTCGGTCCCGGGTAAATCCTTTCACAGCCACTCCGTTGGCAGGCTTAACACACCACAGTGTTCTTCCGGGGGGACGACGTCACAACAGCTGCAGCAAACTTCACAGTATGGAGACTGGCTGCCTCGGGTAGACTGACTCCACCTTCAACACAGTGGTCCCAGGTCGGCTCTGTAAGCAGACACGTCATCAATAACAGGGACACTAAAACACCACACTTACAGGCTCAGACACAAACGCGCGACATATCCACTCCATAGACGGCGTTGTAGTCTGAGCACCACCTCACCAGAGGTCAGGAGCGGCGGTGTTGAGCGCTGAACCAGACTGGAAACTGGTCCTCGAGGCCAGTACACGCTGTCCTCACTAGGTGTCGTCGTTCGTTTGGCGGGGGTTTCGGGAGCTGACCCACAGATGGCGTGTTTGTCACTGCTCCAGGCTCGGACGCTGGATCCGGGTTCGTAACACCTCCCCACCAAAAAGAATTTGGTTTGGGGTTCTATAAAAAGAAACACAAACCAAATTAGTACGACGACACAACTCCAAATGGACACGCATGCTTTATGATCTGGAATTGCGAGGCTGTCTCGTCTACAGAATTGTCCTACTGGGCAATTCCGGCACAATGGGAACTTGAAGATTGAAGGCGATGTCCTGCCTGGCGTAACCTTCCACGTCTTCCACGTCTCCACTGCGATGTCAAGCAGGGGCATCATCACACACCTCTCTAGTAAGGATCCGTGTAGACTCGATCTGGGGTGACTCGACACTTCCCTATGTCGTGGCACTGATGATGGCTGAACACAGACGGCATTTCTGGTACCGATCCGGTAGTCCTTCAGGGAGACGGGAACCTGGAATACAGAGGTCTGATAATTCAGAGTGATAGCGACAGTGGGCAAGGCAGTACTTACTACATACTCGTCTACTAGGCCCGCACCTAGTTCCAACGGGGCTGTTCGTACGTCGCAGGTGGCATTCGCTCTGCCACCGTCAGGTCGACCAACGTTCCACATAACGCTGCATTGAGGCTCAGCAGTCACGCGGGGGGTGTCAACCTGTCGGAAACAGTCACTCATATTATCACATGTCGTACCTCCAGTATCAATTATCACCTTCCAGGTCCCTCCTTCAACTGCAACACCTGCAGTACTAATCTCCAATCCCTGGGACCTCTTCACGATGTTCATGGGAGCCATCATCCTTCGGGTCGTCCACTGATCCTTACTGAGAACACAGAGAACACATAGGAGAACAAAACAAAATACCGGTAGGAAACATTTGGTAAGTCGAGGGATAAGTTTCCTGAGCTTGTCATGTCCATAGCCGGCAACATCCACACGCCTGGCTTGGACCGAAGAGGGCACTAGACCTTTTGAACACACCGCACCTACCTCTGACGTCTGGGGAGTCTCTGGCTGGTTCACTACACGCTGTAACTTGCCATACCACAAGCACACATCCGCCTTCGCTCCAGACTCGTTGGTATCCGTGGGTGCCTGCACACGAGGCCTCTCTTCTAGCTCAGGTACCTCTGCCTTCTTAACCCCATGTTCCTTGTCGAGAGAATCAGGAGACACTGCTAGATAACTGCCGATCTGCGGGGGAGAGGACAAATTAGACATGTTCAAATCCGGGTCTGTCTTTACCTGGACATTACCATTGCCTGTTACCTCAGACCATGCTGTTCTGGTAGACTCGTCCGCAACCTTGGGATGATTGGTGCTCCAATCGGTCACCAAGTCGTTGGCTAGTACCACGTCAATCCCAGCCACAGGGAGGGTATCGACTACTGCCAACGCACATGTGCCGCTGAAATAAGGCGAGTCGAGATGTACTGGCACTAAGGGGGCGATATACCGTGTTCTCGGAAACCCAACCAGGATAACCTCTGGTCTCCCATCCACACTTACTCCCTCGGGTAACGAGCTCCTCACGATCAGGGACTGGGCTGCTCCACTATCTCTGAGCACTACAACTGATCTACCAGTATGATCACTCGTTACATACCCGGTTGAAGTGTGAGGGGCCAACAAACTTGGTCCTTCCTGCTTCGTCGTAGACTGGTTTCCTGCTGGTGGTGTAACACAGCTCATCAACATCACCTCCCTTCGTGCGCTGCCACCTCTTCTGCCTCGGCACCTAGCAGCTATATGCCCTTTCTGCCCACAAGTCCAGCACACCATGTTCCTCCTCGGGCTCCGGTGTTTCGGACTGCTAGGACTTGTTCTTCGGGGGCTACTTGGGGGCGTCTTCTTAGCACTTTGTGGGACGGGTCTTTCTTCTTCTTCGTCGTGAGGTCTGTCAAACCGGCGCTGGTAATTCCTCGGGACGTACTTAGCAGACGGCCTATGAGTCAGGATATACTCTTCAGCCATGGTGGCTGCTGCACTCAAGGTCTCCACCTGCTGTTCCTCTAAGTACGTCTTGAGGTCTCCAGACAAACAATCCTTGAAGTCCTGGAGCAGAATCAGCTGCTCGAGGTCTTCCCTGGTCTCCACCTTCCGAGAGGCACACCATTCCTGGAAAAGTCGCTCCTTGATTGTAGCGAATTCGGTGAAAGTGTGCTCTGAGGTCTTCTTCAGGTTTCTGAACTTTTGCCTATACGCCTCAGGTACCAATTGGTACGCCATGAGCACAACCATCTTCACCTTGTCATAATCGCTGGAGTCGTCAAGGGATAACGTAGAGTAGGCGATTTGGGCCTTCCCAGTCAAGACTGACTGTATCATGATGGCCCAATTCTCCCTTGGCCACTCCAAAGAGGCAGCGACTTTCTCGAAGGCTGCAAAGAATTTTGACACTTCCTTCTCATGGAATTTGGGGACCATTTTGATGTTGCGTACCGGATCGAAGCTACTGGTGTCCGTTGTTTGCCTCCGACCACCGCCTAATCGCAAAACTTCTAGTTCATGTTGTCTCTCTCTTTCCTCTTTGTCTCGTCGTTCTTGTCTGTCTCGTTCTTCTCTTTCTCGCTCTCGTTCTTCTCTCTCTCGCTCTCGTTCTTCTCTCTCTCGTCTCTCTTCTCTTTCTCGCTCTTCTCTTCTTTCTTCTCTTTCTCTCTCTTCTCTCTCTCTTTTCTCTTCTCTTTCTAATTCTAAACGCCTCATCGCCAATTCTTTTTCTTTCATCTCCATTTCTTTATTTTTCATCTCCATTTCTTTATCTTTTAATTCCCGTTCTAATTCTAACTTCTTCCACTCTATCTCACGATTGATCTCTAGGGCACGCATTTTGACTGTTAGGAAGCTGATATTAAGCTCACCTGCATCACTGTCAATGTCACTGCCCTTATCTTCCTTTTCCGTGGAAGCTATTTCCTCACCTTCCCTTGTACTAGGAGTCTCGCCTTCCTGTTTCTCTTCTGCCTTCAGGTGCCGGTGAACCTTGGACAAGATCTCCACACGGGAATCACTGGCACGGATCTTGATCTCCAGGTAGGCGCTCACTAGTACAAGCTCTGGTTTGCTCAAATATTTGAATCTGGCAAGACAATCCTCTCTGTTCAGAAAAGCCTGAACCTCGTCCAGATCATCGATGGTAGCTTTGTCTGCCATTGTCACAGATGGAACACTTAACGAGCACTTAACACACCGTTTACACGTTAGCACTTAACGCACCGAGCACTGTTCTACGTCAATATGGCAATTTATCGCACCAAACACTGCACTTGCCAATATTGCACGTAATCACTTCGGGCACCGCACTACCCAATATTGCACTGAATCCAAGCGAACACTTCGCTCTACAATATTGCACTGAATCACTGAGCACTGCACTAGTCAATATTGCACTTAATCGCTTAATCACAGCGAGCACCGCACTGCACAATATCGCACTTAGTCACTCTGAGCACCGCACAGGACGTATCACGTCACAATCGTCACACACAGGGGGAATTATTTACAGGGATTACGCCACTTCACCACCCCTGTCAAACATACTTAACAAGGGGACGGATCCCGCTGGGGATGCCAATTATGTTACGGCCCTCTCGGGATGCAACGGGGTTCTCACTCTGATGTTGTTAGAGGAAGATATAAGTATCCGTTCCCAAGCCAGTAGTGGCTATCAAGGGATGAGATCCGTGACGCAAGTAACTTAAAGGGAGTAGGGAAAGAAAGCTAAGAACTTAATATAATATAATGTTCACCATCACCATTTAAATATATAGAATAAAAGAGTACACAAGGGGGAGGGGTATTAACACTTTACAAGGGGATCGTGCACAATCTAGTCTTCTGCTGAAGACTCTTGATTAAGAAGCTAGGTGCTGAGTCCGCGGTGCTTTCTTCGTGGCCTCAAGACGTGTCCTCTGAGAACGCCGAGCCTACCCTGGCCACAGGTCAGCCACAACACAGGTCCACTGGGGGCACCGTCGTGGAGGCCGTCAACCACACGTCCAGCAGGTCTGCTGGCAGGTACTGAGCCACCAAGGCTGGTACGGCCACTCCACGAACGATAAAAGGGGTACGCCCTAGACAGGAGTCTCGTGTGATATCACCAATCACCCTCCTGTCCTCAATACCCCAGTGGATTATCGTCTCCAACCGTCGGTCCCGGGTAAATCCTTTCACAGCCACTCCGTTGGCAGGCTTAACACACCACAGTGTTCTTCCGGGGGGACGACGTCACAACTTCACAGTATGGAGACTGGCTGCCTCGGGTAGACTGACTCCACCTTCAACACAGTGGTCCCAGGTCGGCTCTGTAAGCAGACACGTCATCAATAACAGGGACACTAAAACACCACACTTACAGGCTCAGACACAAACGCGCGACATATCCACTCCATAGACGGCGTTGTAGTCTGAGCACCACCTCACCAGAGGTCAGGAGCGGCGGTGTTGAGCGCTGAACCAGACTGGAAACTGGTCCTCGAGGCCAGTACACGCTGTCCTCACTAGGTGTCGTCGTTCGTTTGGCGGGGGTTTCGGGAGCTGACCCACAGATGGCGTGTTTGTCACTGCTCCAGGCTCGGACGCTGGATCCGGGTTCGTAACATATATATATATATATATATATATATATATATATATATATATATATATATATATATATATATATATATATATATATATATAAATCACACCACACGCCCTCCGAATCGCTGTGGCCCTCCGCCTTGCTGCCCCAATCCACACCAGATATAGGTATATTTGCGGCGAGGTGGTGGCTGACAGGTACGGCCACCATGTCCTACTCTGCCGACGCAAAGGGTGATGGCACTCGAGGCACAGTGAAGTTAATGACATCATCAAGAGGAGCCTCACCACAGCTGGATGCCCAGCTGAAAGAGAGCCCCGTTACCTAATGCCTCGTAACTCTGATGCTCTTATTTGTCGCCCGGTTGGTATCACACTGAACCCCTGGAAGAATGGCAAGCAGTTGGTATGGGACTACACGTGCGTATCAACCCTGGCTAACACCTACATTGACCTCAGTGTTGCACAACCAGGTGGCACTGCCACCCACAGGGAAGCAGCCAAATCCCGTAAGTATAGAGAACTGGATCAACACTACAATTTTGTCCCCATTGCTTCTGAGACACTCGGCGCCTGGGGTAAAAGTGCTACCAGTTTTTTGAAGGGACTGGGTTCTAGACTCATTGAAACAACAAGGGACCCTAGAGCTGCCAGCTTTCTTTTCCAGCGCCTCAGCGTGGCGATACAGAGGGGAAATGCGCACTGCATCCAGGGTTCCTGCCCGCCATCTGAGGAGCTGGAGGAACTCGACAACCTATGATAACCATCTTTGTAACCTATATGTAACTCCTTTTTTGTAACAAAGTTCAAATAAAGCAAATATATATGTGTACATACAAAAGAATGGGGGTGGTAGGAGAAGATAATATTAGTGTTCACTGAGAAACCACAAGGTCTCCTCTGAATACTTTTTATTTTCTTCTCCGAGGCTATGGGTCCCCACATTGGCACCAGAGGTGGTACCCTCACAAACTTTCTTTATATATATATATATATATATATATATATATATATATATATATATATATATATATATATATATATATATATATATATATATATATATATATATATATATATATATATATATATATATATATTGTGATGATAATCTCCTTCAAGAGATTGAGCCTGCTCTTCCCTCCATAATTACGACGTCGAAATTATATAAAACGACTATGGAAGACATGTCCAACAACGACAACAACACCAGCAAGGCTTGCCAGGGTGAGCAAAACGTATGCAGCCAGCCACCTGTTCGGACTCAAACCACCAAACTACATGTTGATCGCTACCGGCTCCGCTGATTGGTCGCCGGTCTGGCTGCACCTGCACTCGCCCCCCCATACTACTTGATGTCTGGGGTCGCCACGGCCTCAGACCTCAGAATATTCGGTGCTCTCGTTGTCACCACTCCTCCCGGCTAGACGCTAGCGTGTACTGAGAGAAGTGGTGGCTTCAAGCCAATATTCCAACACCTCCCATTTACTTTTGTGTTGCACTTCTTGTTATTTTGCCTTAACGTAACTTTTCATTGTGTCATTTAATTATTCTTATTATTTTGATTGATTGATTTTATTATACGAATTTGTTTGTCCATTTTTTCATGTTTTGATTTATTTAACGTAATTAAAATTTCATTGTTAAAGTTTACTTGTGTTTTGTGTGTCTTCTCCTTACCTTACCACAGACGAAGTTCCAGTTTTTCTATTTTTTTTTATAACTATGTGACGAGGCCATACCCCTAGCCTTAAACAGCCGAACACCAACGCGTTACCGTCACAAGTTATATGGGGGCCTGTCCTAGGAGCTTCACTCAGGTACTGGTGCCAAGTGGTAATTTATGGTAAGCGTATTTAACTTTGTTAACGTAGCTTTACTATTTTTCATTCAATTTCATTTTTATAAGGTGCGGTGTATTGTGCATTACGAGAGTAACATATAGTGAAGGTGAGACAACTTTGGATTACGTGGTGACTGTAGGCCGCAGTCATACTCTTAATTGGTCATCTCTCCCTCCGTGTTATTACTCGTGTTTACCATCTATGTCCCTTGAATATTTCTCATTCTGACAGATCATCATATTGGTACCCTGGTACTGTGGTCTGCTCCGGGTCAAGAGTACCCAATCTTCTGCAATCTGACTGTAGGAGGACAAAGAGGGCCATAGTTCCTCTAGCTCGAACTTTAGTTGCTGAATTGGGACCTCAGCAGCAGTTCTCGTCACCAGTTGACACCTCGCACCCCTACACGTCAGAGATGATGATACATACAACGGTAGGGAATTAGCTTATTTTTTCAGAGCACAAAAGTTCGCTAATTCTGTAAGTATCATATTAAATTCAGTAGGAAAAACTTGCTTTATGTCCTATAGAGACTTGGCAAGGTATGCCTACATCCTTGGACTACCAATTTTACTTTTGAAGCATTTAACTGTTTCATTTGTTTTCGAAACACTGTTTCATTTGTTAGTAGGATTTTCTTGCCCTTATCCTCTTACATGAGTACCGGGTACAAGATTTCCTGCGCCTTTGATTTAATTTAATCATTTAACATCTTTTACTTAACTTTAATTGTTAAAGATCACACAGGATAGGTACCAGTTGCCACGTTGTCCTGTTTCTGACATTCACTATTGAATATTCGTGTACCTTTATTTGCTAATTTCACCATGTTTCGTCTCCAAACTTTCCGTGCAAATCCAGCAGGTGAAATAGGGACTTTAAGTCGTGCCAAGAGGACTGAGTTACAAACTCTTGCACATGAGTATCAACTAGAAGTTCCCTACCAAGCCAACAAAAATGACCTACACAACCTGTTGCTGGATTACTATTTAGAGCAAGGTAAGATAGACTCTGAAACTCATGAAACTTACTATATTGCAGAGAAAACTGACTTGGCAACGATGAAACTTAAACTAGAGCTGGCCAAGATTGAGCGTGAGCAGCAAAGGGAAACAGCTGCCATACGAAGGGAAGAACAAGAACGAGAAATCACCCTCAGAGAACGCGAAGCTGCTTTGAGGAGAAACGAACAAGAACGCGAGGCCGCTTTGAGGAGAGAAGAACACGAACGCGAGGTCGCATTACTCCGTGAACGTGAAAGAGTACAGCTTGAAACCAAACAACGCGAGTTGGAGATACAACGCGAACATGACAAGCAACAAGCGACTCTGGCTCTAGAGTGTCGTCAACGTGAAATCGCCTTGGAAACTTCACACTTCACTCAACGCCAACAAGCTACTGCCAATCTTCCCGTCAGTTTTAATATATCACATGCAAGTTAATGCCATCCTTTGTAGAAGCAGAAGTTGATGTGTTCTTTACCACCTTTGAAACCCTTGCTAATCAACTCAGTTGGCCTGTCGACCAATGGGCCACTCTTCTCAGAGTCCATCTTACAGGTAGAGCTGCAGTCACACTCAGTACTTTGGCGTCTGAGAATGACTACTACACTCTGAAACAAGCAGTGTTAGACGCCTACCTACTTTCCACCGAAAGTTATAGAAGGAAATTCCGTGACCACCTGAAGGCAAGTACCACTACCTTCCTCGAGTTTGCTAACACGAAACGGAGGTATTTCATGAAATGGCTGGAAGCAGCACATGTCTCTACTTTTACAGAACTCGTCAACCTGATGCTTGTTGAAGAATTCTTGAGACGTGTGCCACCTCCTGTCCGCCTCTACTTAGCAGATAAAGAAGAAACCGACTACCTGAAGTGTGCTAAGTCGGCTGACACTTACAGCCTCATCCACCGGCTGACACCCGAACCATCCTCCAGTAAGAAGTCGTGGTACAGTTACGAGAAGGTGAGCCCCGATCAAGCTGGTTCACAACTGTACTGCAAGTATTGTAGACTCTATGGACATACCATAGACAAGTGTGGTAAGTCTCAATACAAGGGAACCACTGACCAACAAAGACCCAAACCAACTCCTCCTAAGTCCGGTAAGCCTGTGATGAATGTTGGTGTTGATGTTAATGATCTTTCTCTTTTCAGTAACCACCTGTATACTGGAACTGTCTCTGCCAACGGTTCAAATCCGGAGGGACGTTTCAAATTGAAGATCTTGAGGGACACAGCGGCTCTACAATCGATCATCTTGAAGTCGGCTGTGCCCAACATCGTCTACACCGGGGAAACAGTCTTCATCACTGACCTCACTGCTACCACTCCATACCCTCTCGCCAGAGTCCACCTGGATTGTCCCTACGTGAACGGGGAAGTCCAAGTCGCCGTCAGGGAAAAGCCTTTTCCCATGCCTGGAGTGCAACTTCTTCTAGGCAACGACTTGGCAGAAGACCTGCAACCGACCAACCTGATCGTCATGGACAAACCCCAGGTGTGTAACTCTGTGCCAATAAACCCTATTCTTGAGTATGTTCCAGCAGAGGATCAAGAGTGATGAAGTTTCTCCTCCGGTTCTCGTGACCACCCGTGCACAAGCCGCACGTCCACAGCCAGCTGACTCTACTGCTACCGCTGTCCCTCAAGACCCTCAGAAACTACCCCCGCATCTGACCAAGTTGGAGTTCCGTAAGTTGCAGAGGGAAGATCTTACTTTAACACCATTGTTTTTCCAGGCTGAGACTCAACCCGACAGTATTCCTGGGTTCTTCCTAGAGAACGACTTGCTCTACCGCAGATATAGACCCAGTAAACTGAAGGAGGAGGACGATTGGGCCAACATCGAACAACTTGTGATTCCCACCAGCCTGCGGCTCACTATTCTACACCTGGCCCACGGAGCATTCTCCCACTACGGCTTCAACAAGACTTACCATGGGATTCGTCAAGACGACTACTGGCCAGGTATGGTAAATAACGTCAAACAGTACGTAAAACAGTGTCATACATGTCAGATGGCAGGCAAACCGAACGTCTCCATTCCCAGAGCACCACTGATTCCCATACAGGTGCCTGCGGAACCTTTCCACAGACTCATAATAGACTGTGTTGGTCCTTTACCTCGGACCAGTTCGGGTAACGCCTACATCCTAACCATCCTGTGTCCTACCACCAGATTTCCCATAGCAGTTCCAGTGAAGAACATCACGGCTGCTACGGTTATCAAACATCTATTGAAGATCTTCACTCAATACGGATTTCCCAGGGAGATTCAAAGTGACTGTGGCACCAACTTCACCAGTGATCTCTTCAAAAGGACACTGGAGGAGTTCAACATCAAACAGGTATTGTCCAGCCCCTATCATCCTGCTTCACAGGGTTCTCTTGAACGTAGTCATCAGACCATCAAAGCACTCTTGAAAAAGTTTTGTAGTGAAACCTCGAAGGATTGGGATAAGCAGATTGACCTTATAATGTGTATTTTCAGAAGTCTCCCCAATGAGTCCCTAGGAGTATCTCCTTATGAGATGCTCTACGGCCGTAAGTGCCGTACTCCCCTTAAGGCTTTCAAAGACTCTCTCCGAGATGCCACCTTCAGTGAGCATCAGAATGTGCCCCAGTTTCTTCAAAACCTTCAACACATTCTCGAGAGTCCACCGCTTTGCCCATGATAATCTATTGAAAGCCCAGGTGAGAATGAAGACTCATTACGACCAGACCAGCAAAGTAAGAAAATTCAAGCCGGGAGACTTCGTCCTTGCCTATTTCCCTATCCCAGGTTCACCTTTACAAAACAGATTTTCAGGACCCTACTGCGTCAAAGAGTGCAGAAACAACAACAACTACGTCATAGAAACTCCAGATAGGCGGCGGAAGACCCAGCTGTGCCACGTCAACCTCCTGAAGCAATATAATGGTACTCCTCCCACTGTCTTGACTAACTATTCTACTTTCACAGAACCCTACATCCACAGTGAGACCTTCCCGGCTTCTCCTCCCGAAAGCACTGACAAGGAGTCAGCGCTTTCTAATTCCGAAATCCTTAATGATCTTCCCAAATACTTTCAGGATAATCATAGTGCACCTCTCGTCAAGATCTTCAGAGAACATAAAGAGTTGTTCCGAGATGATCCCCAAGAGTGTAATGTTACCCAGCACGACATCCAACTGCTCCCCGACACCCGGCCGATTCGTCAACCCTTCTACGGAATCAGCCCGAGCAAGAAGGAAGTCATGCGTGCTGAGGTGCAATACCTCTTGGATCATGGACTGGCTACACCTTGTGAGTCCCCCTGGGCCTCACCTTGTATCTTGGTGCCCAAACCCCAAGGTAAGGTGCGGTTGTGCACTGACTATCGTAAACTGAACTCTGTCACTGTCAAGGATGCTTACCCCTTGCCAAGGATAGATGACATCCTTGATGCCATTGGTAGTGCCCAGTACTTGTCCCAAGTGGACTTGCTTAAGGGGTACTATCAAATGTGTCTAACGGAGCGCGCTAAAGAGATATCTGCCTTCATCACTCCTTTTGGACTTTTCAGATATGAACGCCTTCCTTTCGGACTGTGTAATGCCCCGGCCACCTTTCAGAGCTGTCATCCACGGCTTGGATAACACATACGCCTACCTGGACGATATCGTCGTAGCCTCCAACTCCTGGAGTGAACATCTGCTCCAGCTACGACGTCTGTTCTCCAAGCTCCTGACAGCCGGCCTCACCATCAACCTGGGCAAGTCCACTTTCGCGAAAGGTAAAGTGCGTTATCTGGGTCATGTTATTGGGAGTGGCAGCATAGCTCCGTTAGACTCACACACTCAAGCCATCCAACAGTATCCACAGCCTACCACCAGGAAGCAGCTCCTGCGCTTCCTTGGTCTTGCCTCTTACTACCGTAGGTTTGTGAGGAATTTCAGTACAGTCGCCACACCTCTAATTCTATTAACCAGTCTCAAGCAACGGTATAATTGGACCATACAGCAAACCGTTGCTTTCGAACAACTCAAATTCCTCCTCTGTTCTAACCCCATTCTCGCCTCTCCAGATATCACCAAGCCTTTCGTCCTTCATGTCGACGCCAGTGGTACCGGCGTTGGTGGTGTCCTGATGCAACAACGAGGCGAGGAGGTTCTACCTGTCAGCTACTACAGCTACAAACTGAAACCACACCAGAGGAACTACAGCACTATTGAAAAGGAGCTACTATCCATCGTCCTGAACCTCCAACACTTCGCTCCGTACCTACAAGGCGCCAGGTCTACCACCATCTTCTCAGACCACAACCCTCTCCGCTTCCTACATCAAGCCCAATTCACCAACCAGCGTCTTCTACGATGGGCTCTGTATTTACAAGACTTCAACCTGGAGATCCGCTATATCAAGGGTTCTGACAACACCATAGCCGATGCCCTCTCCAGAGTTTATGAAGTAGAAGCGACTCCATCCATTACTCCACCACATAACGACGTACTTCTTCCAGAACCGCAGGCTTCGGGGGAGAGTTGTGACGATAATCTCCTTCAAGAGATTGAGCCTGCTCTTCCCTCCATAATTACGACGTCGAAATTATATAAAACGACTATGGAAGACATGTCCAGCAACGACAACAACACCAGCAAGGCTTGCCAGGGTGAGCAAAACGTATGCAGCCAGCCACCTGTTCGAACTCAAACCACCAAACTACATGTTGATCGCTACCGGCTCCGCTGATTGGTCGCCGGTCTGGCTGCACCTGCACTCGCCCCCCCCCATACTACTTGATGTCTGGGGTCGCCACGGCCTCAGACCTCAGAATATTCGGTGCTCTCGTTGTCACCACTCCTCCCGGCTAGACGCTAGCGTGTACTGAGAGAAGTGGTGGCTTAAAGCCAATATTCCAACACCTCCCATTTACTTTTGTGTTGCACTTCTTGTTATTTTGCCTTAACGTAACTTTTCATTGTGTCATTTAATTATTCTTATTATTTTGATTGATTGATTTTATTATACGAATTTGTTTGTCCATTTTTTCATGTTTTGATTTATTTAACGTAATTAAAATTTCATTGTTAAAGTTTACTTGTGTTTTGTGTGTCTTCTCCTTACCTTACCACAGACGAAGTTCCAGTTTTTCTATTTTTTTTTATAACTATGTGACGAGGCCATACCCCTAGCCTTAAACAGCCGAACACCAACGCGTTACCGTCACAATATATATATATATATATATATATATATATATATATATATATATATATATATATATATATATATATATATATATATATATATATGTCGTACCTAGTAGCCAGAACGCACTTTTCAGCCTACTATGCAAGGGCCGATTTGCCTAATAAGCCAAGTTTTCATGAATTAATATATTTTCTCTAATTTTTTTCTTATGAAATGATAAAGCTACCCTTTTCATTATGTATGAGGTCAATTTTTTTTTTTTGGAGCTAAAATTAACGTAGATATATGACCGAACCTAACCAACCCTACCTAACCTAACCTAACCTATCTTAATAGGTTAGGTTAGGTTAGGTGGCAGAAAAAGTTAGGTTAGGTTAGATTAGGTAGGTTAGGTAGTCGAAAAACAATTAATTCATGAAAACTTGGCTTATTAGGCAAATCGGGCCTTGCATAGTAGGCTGAATAGTGCGTTCTGGCTACTAGGTACGACATATATATATATATATATATATGTCGTACCTAGTAGCCAGAACGCACTTCTCAGCCTACTATGCATGGCGCGATTTGCCTAATAAGCCAAGTTTTCCTGAATTATTATATTTTCTAAAAAGATTTTCTTATGAAATGATAAAGCTACCTATTTCATTATATATGAGGTCAATTTTTTTTATTGGAGTTAAAATTAACGTAGATATATGACCGAACCTAACCAACCCTACCTAACCTAACCTATCTCTATAGGTTAGGTAGCAGAAAAAGTTAGGTTAGGTTAGGTTAGGTAGGTTAGGTAGTCGAAAAACAATTAATTCATGAAAACTTGGCTTATTAGGCAAATCGAGCCTTGCATAGTAGGCTGAGAAGTGCGTTCTGGCTACTAGGTACGACATATATATATATAATATATATATATATATATATATATATATATATATATATATATATATATATATATATATATATATATATATATATATATATATATATATATATATATATATATATATATATATATATATATATATATATATATATATATATATATATAATGTCGTAGCCAGAAAGCACTTCTCGGCCTATTATGCAATGCCCAATTTGCCTAATAAGCCAAGTTTTCCTGAATTAATATATTTTCTCTAATTTTTTTCTTATGAAATGATAAAGCTACGCATTTCATTATGTATGAGGTCAATTTTTTTCAAACAGTGCGCCATACAAGTACATACACCATATGAGTACATGCGCCACACGAGAACACACACACACGCCATACGAGAACACACACACACCATACGAGAACACACACACACACCATACAAGAACACACACGCACACACCATACGAGAACACACACCATACAAGAACACACATACACACCATACGAGAACACACACACCATACGAGAACACACACACATGCTATACGAGAACACACACACCATACGAGAACACACACACATGCTATACGAGAACACACACACCATACGAGAACGAACACACACACCATACAAGAACACACACACACACACCATACAAGAACACACACACCATACGAGAACACACACACCATACGAGAACACACACACCATACGAGAACACACACACCATACAAGAACACACACACACACACCATACGAGAACACACACACCATACAAGAACACACACACACACTATACGAGAACACACACACCATACGAGAACACACACACCATACAAGAACACACACACACCATACGAGAACACACACACCATACGAGAACACACACACCATACAAGAACACACACTAAATACAAGAACACACACACACACACACAATACGAGAACACACACACCATACAAGAACACACACACACACACACCATACGAGAACACACAAATAAAGCGGAAATGGAAGTTTGATGAGCTGGAAAATCCGGGTACCAATGAAAGCACAAGCTTCATACATGGAACTCTGACAGTGGATGGGAAGAAGCTTGTAATCTTGATACTCTACAATCCCCCACCAAACAGTAGAAGGCCCAGGCAGGAGTACGAGGACAGCAACAAGACATGTATGGATGAACTGCAGAGGGCAGCAACTTTAGCGCATAGAATGAGAGCGAAGCTGCTGGTCATGGGGGACCTAAATCACGGAGAGATAGATTGGGAAACGAGGAATCCCCATGGCGGGGAGGAGACCTGGGGAGCGAAGCTGGTAGACGTTATTGACAGGAATTTCCTAACACAGCATGTGAAAGAAGATACTAGGGAAAGAGGAGGGGATACGCCCAGCCTATTAGATCTCATTATCACTCAGAATGTAGAAGACATCGAGCAGTTGGAACATGAAATACCACTAGGAGCTAGTGACCATTGTGTCCTAGCCTTTGACTACATGATGGAGCTTAAAATTGTGACCAAAGGACAAGAGGTCCGGGAAAGGAGACTTGATTACAGAAAAGGGGACTACAGAAGGATAAGGGACTACCTGGGAGAAGTGCAGTGGGAGGAAGAACTTAGAGGAAAAACAGTGCAAGGTATGATGAACCAAGTCATATTGAAATGCAAGGAGGCTGAAGATAGATTTATTCCAACAATAAAGGAAAAAAGCAGGAGGGAATATAATAACCCATGGTTTAATAGACAGTGTCAGGAAGCAAAGGTGAGAAGCAGGAGGGAGTGGAGGAAGTACAGAAGACAAAGGACAGAGGACAACAGGATTAGATGTAACAGAGCTAGGAATGATTACATTAACATAAGACGAGTGTCGGAAAGAAATTATGAGAACGATATTGCAGTCAAAGCAAAAAAGCAACCAAAGTTACTACATAGCCATATAAGAAGGAAGATGTCGGTAAATGACCAAGTGACAAGACTGAGGAAAACAGAAGGGGCATATACAGAAAGCGACAAGGAAATCTGCGAGGTACTGAATGCAAAATTCCATGGAGTGTTTACTACCGAGCCTGAGCAGCTCCCATTGTTAGAAGAGATTACCCAAGATGAAAGACTATCAGATATAGAGGTGACAGCAGAGGATGTAATGAAACAGTTGACAACACTGGATGCAAATAAAGCTGTTGGACCAGACAAAGTATCACCGTGGATACTTAAAGAGGCAGCACAGGCTCTCAGCGTGCCTCTGGCAATGATCTTCAATGAGTCACTTATGTCGGGAGAATTGCCCAGTTGCTGGAAGGAGGCAAATGTCGTACCGATTTTCAAAAAGGGGGATAGGGAGGAGGCACTTAACTACAGACCCGTATCACTGACAAGCATCCCCTGCAAAATACTTGAAAGAATAATTAGGCTAAGACTTGTTGAGCACCTGGAGAGCATTGGGTTTGTAAACAAGCACCAACATGGGTTCTGGACAGGGAAATCATGCCTAACAAACCTTTTAGAATTCTATGATAAAGTAACAAGGATAAGGCAGGACAGAGAAGGCTGGGCAGACTGCATATTTCTTGACTGCCAAAAGGCCTTTGATACGGTACCGCACATGAGACTGCTATACAAACTTGAGAGGCAGGCAGGAGTAAGCGGAAAGGCCCTAGTATGGGTGAAGAACTACCTAACAGGAAGGAGCCAGAGGGTAATGGTAAGGGGCGAAAAGTCGGACTGGCGAACAGTAACAAGTGGAGTACCTCAAGGATCGGTGCTGGGACCAATCCTCTTTCTAATTTACGTAAATGATATGTTTACAGGAGTGGAATCATACATGTCGATGTTTGCAGATGACGCAAAATTAATGAGAAGAGTTGTGACAGACGAGGATTGTAGGATCCTCCAAGAGGACTTAAACAGGCTGCAGAGATGGTCAGAGAAATGGCTACTGGAGTTTAACACCAGTAAATGTAAAGTTATGGAAATGGGATCAGGTGACAGGAGACCAAAGGGACAGTACACAATGAAGGGGAACAGCCTACCTGTAACGATTCGAGAAAGAGACCTGGGAGTGGATGTGACACCTAATCTAACTCCTGAGGCACATATAAATAGGATAACGACAGCAGCGTACTCTACACTGGCGAAAATTAGAACTTCATTCAGAAACCTAAATGAGGAAGCTTTTAGGGCGCTTTACACTGCCTACGTGAGACCCGTCTTAGAGTATGCCGCGCCATCATGGAGCCCCCACCTGAAGAAACACATAAAGAAACTGGAGAAGGTTCAGAGGTTTGCGACGAGGCTTGTCCCAGAGCTACGAGGGATGGGATATGAAGAGCGGCTGAAGGAACTGAACCTTACGACACTAGAGAAAAGAAGGGAGAGAGGAGATATGATAGGGACATATAAAATTCTCAGGGGAATTGACAAAGTGGAAATAGATGAAATGTTCACACGTAATAATAACAGAACGAGGGGACATGGGTGGAAACTGGAAACTCAGATGAGTCACAGAGATGTTAGGAAGTTTTCTTTTAGCGTGAGAGTAGTAGAAAAATGGAATGCACTTGGGGAACAGGTTGTGGAAGCAAATACTATTCATACTTTTAAAACTAGGTATGATAGGGAAATGGGACAGGAGTCATTGCTGTAAACAACCGATAGCTAGAAAGGCGGGATCCAAGAGTCAATGCTCGATCCTGCAAGCACATATAGGTGAGTACATATAGGTGAGTACAGTCACCATACAAGAACACACACACACCATACGAGAACACACACACCATACGAGAACACACACACCATACGAGAACACACACTAAATACAAGAACACACACACACCATACGAGAACACACACACCACACGAGAACACACACACATGCTATACGAGAACACACACACACCATACGAGAACACACACACCATACGAGAACACACACACCATACGAGAACACACACTCTATACAAGAACACACACACACCATACGAGAACACACACACCATACGAGAACACACACTCTATACAAGAACACACACACACCATACGAGAACACACACACATGCTATACGAGAACACACACACACCATACGAGAACACACACACCATACGAGAACACACACACCATACGAGAACACACACAAGATACGAGAACACACACACCATACGAGAACACACACACCATATGAGAACACACACACCATACGAGAACACACACACCATACGAGAACACACACCACACGAGAACACACACACACCACACGAGAACACACACCACACGAAAACACACACACACCATACGAGAACACACACACACACACCATACGAGAACACACACACACACACCACACGAGAACACACACACCATACAAGAACACATACACACACACCATACGAGAACACACACACCACATGAGAACACACACACATGCTATACGAGAAGACACACACCATACGAGAACACACACACCACACGAGCACACACCACACGAGAACACACACACCATACGAGAACACACACACACACCACACGAGAACACACACACCATACGAGAACACACACACACACACCATACGAGAACACACACACAACACGAGAACACACACACCACCCGAGAACACACACACCACACGAGAACACACACACACCACAGGAGAACACACACACCACACGAGAACACACACACCACACGAGAACACACACACACACACCACACGAGAACACACACACCACCCGAGAACACACACACCACACGAGAACACACACACACCATACGAGAACACACACACACCACACGAGAACACACACACCACCCGAGAACACACACACCACAAGAGAACACACACCACACGAGAACACACACACACACACACCACACGAGAACACACACACCACCCGAGAACGCACACACCACACGAGAACACACACACACCACACGAGAACACACACACACACACCACACGAGAACACACACCACCCGAGAACACACACACCACAAGAGAACACACACCACACGAGAACACACACACACACACACACCACACGAGAACACACACACCACCCGAGAACACACACTCCACCCGAGAACACACACACTACACGAGAACACACACACACCACACGAGAACACACACTCCACACGAGAACACACACCACACGAGAACACACACACCACCCGAGAACACACACGCCACCCGAGAACACACACAACACACGAGAACACACACACCACACGAGAACACACACACCATACGAGAACACACACACACACACCATACGAGAACACCACACACCACACGAGAACACACACACCACCCGAGAACACACACACCACACGAGAACACACACACACCACACGAGAACACACACACCACACGAGAACACACACACCATACGAGAACACACACACACCACACGAGAACACACACACCACCCGAGAACACACACACCACAAGAGAACACACACCACACGAGAACACACACACACACACACCACACGATAACACACACACCACCCGAGAACGCACACACCACACGAGAACACACACACACACACCACACAAGAACACACACACACACACCACACGAGAACACACACACCACCCTAGAACACACACACCACAAGAGAACACACACCACACGAGAACACACACACCACCCTAGAACACACACACCACAAGAGAACACACACCACACGAGAACACACACACACACACACCACACGAGAATACACACACACCACCCGAGAACACACACTCCACCCGAGAACACACACACCACACGAGAACACACACACACCACACGAGAACACACACTCCACACGAGAACTCACACCACACGAGAACACACACACCACCCGAGAGCACACACACATCTCCCGAGAACACACACACCACACGAGAACACACACACCACACGAGAACACGCACACCACACGAGAACACACACACCACACGAGAACCCGAAGGCAGAGAACTCAAAACGTGAGCCCTGAGCATAACTCTAAACTGAGAACTCTGGTAGAAGTCATGCCAAAGGAAGTGAATCTTCAGTGTAGAAGTCAACGTATCCTTCTGCTGAAAATTCTGCTTAATGTCAGCAGTACAAGACAATTCTCAATATATATTAAAAAAATCTTGAGCCAGAGGCCGAGGAACCTAATTACAGTCATAAACAATTAAAAGATCAATATAAGGGTCGAGCTTGGATAAATACCGCTTCACTAGATATCTGAGAACTTTTGGTTATGACACAAAACAAATAACATTTGGAGGCAGTATGAACAAAATATTAATATTCTATTCAGACACAAGGAAGCAACTGCCTCTAACACTGCGTAGTTGCCTCTTCACGTCCATCTCCTGCCACGGACCCGTCAATACCCGTCAACACCCGTCAGTCAACACCAGGGAACTGCAGGTGTCGTGTATACACCAGTTTAACAACTACACTTTAATGTGCATGCTTGGGGCCTCTTTTACACAGACACACATTGCCAGGCCATGTATCCTTAACAGCATAACATGAGATACATTACAGGGGCTATCGCTGTAACCAGTTGAGGCAAGCCCTCTGCAACCTCATGATAACAAAACAGCGGCCGAGACCCTCAGGAATGTCGAGAATTAACACGGTAGAGAGCACAGGCCACTCAGGCACCTGTGGACGCCATCACACACACAAACACACCGTAGAGGAACTAGCTGGAGAAGCAGCTATACAAGCGGATATAACTCCCAGGCATGAAACACCCAGTATGTGTAACACACACACACTGGCCAGAGATGCAACACCCTATACCAAGTATGACAAGCCACCTCCAATAAGTATAGATATACCAGGATTTCAAGTAGGAAAGAGCAAGTCATTCTGGGTAGACTGAGGCTTGCGTACAAATGCACTTGAGAATAGAGTATGAGGAGGGTGCCCTGCTTACACTGCTCACTGTGTGGCGTCCTGACTCGCCTACACTACGTGTGTAATGTGCCACACCCTCTACCCCACACATCTGTTCCCTAGACTTTTGTAATAAAGCAACAAGCACCTCTCGCAACGTTACACCTGCTTTAAGTAACGATGTAACAGCAAGTGTACTCCACTTGCCTTGCTACACCTTCTGCTACCTTCTGTACACCAGTTGATTGACGGTTGAGAGGCGGGACCAAAGAGCCAGAGCTCAACCCCTGCAGGCACAATTAGGTGAGTACCTGTTACCCACCGCTTCCTTGCAACACCCTTCAAGCAATAATCATAACTAAACACAAGACTATTTTTTAATATTTTATATACAACATATATATTAATATTTTCCTCATGCTAAGAGATTCAGCGGTAACATTGTTCATAAGGTCTGTGTCAAATATGACCATAATGTGAACATCTCAAACAGTTTCAGAATATTCTGGCTTCTCCTGGTTACTTATAGCATTATCTTCATGTGATAAAGCATTACCCTTCACACTATTGGCAGCGTAACCAACTTAAATATTTAAATGGGACAAATCTGCAAATTATATTGACGAGAAATGTTTTTAGTCTTTTGCATGTCTCAGCTCTCTCCTGACGGCGTTAGGACCTGGTCCTTCTGTCGTTCTTCATACCCCATTCCACGCGATTCTGGGACGAGCCTCGTTGCCGGCCTGTCTGGTGTCACGTAGGCGGGGTACAGCCATCTAAATGATGCCTTATTTAGGTTCCTGAATGATGTTCAAATCTGTGCTAGTGTTGAGTATACTGCTGACGTTATCCTGTTAATAAGAGCCTTCGGAGTTGGGTTTGGTGTTACGTCTAATTCCACATATGTTTATGTAGTCATTACAGGCAGATAGTTGTCCCTTCATTGTGTATCATCCCCCTGGTCTCCTAGCATCTGTTCATTTACATCATCTTACACTTCCTTGTTTTAAAGTCACGAAGCAATTTCTTGGACCAATTCTGCAGCTTGTTTTAGTCACCTTGTAGAATATTACAATCCTCATTAATTTTTAATCATCTGCATCATCGACACACAAGACTCAACACCTGTGGATAGGTTATTAATTTTATCAGATAGAGGCATCACCCTACCTTGACCAACCTCGTGCCCTAGATAAACAATTGTACCTCGAGCAAAGTTACAGTTTTTAGGGTTAACAGTAAGATTGACCTCTTGCAACTTTGCAACTTAGCAAACAACAAATTTAAACCCTGCAAATGATCTTGCCAAAAATCACTAAATAAAACAATGTCATCTAAATAAGCATGGCAATTTGGAATATCCTGCAGCAACAATTTCATTATTCTCTGGAAGGTTGCTGGGTCATTTTTAAGACCAAAAGGCATAACGTTATCTTGAAAACAACCATCAGGTGTTACATGAGCTGAATACTCACTAGCTCGACTTGTCAAAGGCACTTGATATCTTTTCGAGAAATCGAGTTTAGATATAAATTAACAGCGACCAATCTGGTCGATACAATCCTCAACCAATGGCAATGGGAAAGTGTCTACTTCAGTTACCTTATTTAACCGCCTGTAGTCAGTACTCCCATCAAACTCCCATCCGGTTTAGGAACTAACAAACATGGTGAATACCAGGAACTCTGACTGGGTGTAACTAAACCATTTTCCAGGAGAAACTCCACTTCCCTCCTGATATCTCTCTTCTCTGGAGATACACTATAGGGATGCATATGAATAGGGGTGGTGTCTGTGAGCTGATTATCATGGCTCAAAACAGAGGTCTGGGTAGGAACTTCTCCAAATAGATTAGAATACTGGTGTAGTAACACTCTCAATTCTCCCTGTTTAACCTCATCCAAGTGTCCCAGCATCTGCTTAAAGCTAGAATTACAAAAGGTAGGATTAGACAAGTCATCAGATATATGGTTCTCAAGGGTGACTGTGTCCTGTAGCTCACATGACACTGGCCTGGAGCCTTGAAATGCTTTTTACCTGTTAATGTGCACTACTAAAACCTTGGAAGGGTCCTGCAGACTTTTAATTTTATAAGTTAACTCAGAACGTCTGCAAACAACTTCAAAAGGACCTTTAAAATGATAAGCTAAAGTAGTTTCCACTCTGGACTTTAAAACAGGAACAAGATCACCTGGCTGAAAACATCTCAACTTCACCCTGAACTTCTTGTCATGGTGTTGTTTCATCTTCAACTGCGACTTCTTCAGGTGCTCGCTTGCCCCGTCTTGGTACTTCATCAACTTCGACTGGATCTCACTCAACAGACGACTTCCATCACGGAGAGAAACGTTTCCCAACAACCTTTCACTCAGCAACTGGATTGGGCCTCTCACTTGGTGTCCGAAAGCTAATTGGAAAGGAGAACAACCCAAGGAATGTTGTAAACCTTTTCGAGCTGCAAACAAGATAAAAGGTAAGTCCTCATCCCAATTACGTCTGGAGTCTTCACTAACAGTTCGTATCATCTGCTTCATAGTCTGGTGAAATCTCTCTACAGCACCTTGACTTTGTGGATGATAAGCACTGGGCACGCGATGTTCTATGTGGTACTTCTCACAAAATCGTATGAACTCTGCAGACCGAAAATTGCTACCGTTGTCAGTCTGGATAACTCGAGGTAGTCCAAACAAAGTACAGAATTTTGTCAAGTGATGGATAACTGTTTTTGCTCTTATGTTTCTTACTGGATAAGCTTCTGGAGACTTGGATGTGGCACACATTAAGGTTATTAAAAATACATGACCTGACTTTGCCCTATTCAAAGGGCCTACACAATCGATAATGATGTAGGAAATCGGTTCACTTGGAACTACAATTGGATGCAGGGGAGCTTTAGGTACACTCTGATTCGGTTTACCCATTATTTGACAGGTTACACACTGTCTACAATATTTACCAATATCTTTTTTAAGACTGGGCCAATAAAAATATTTTGATAACTGGTATAACATTCGACTAATCCCTTGGTGACCGCTTAATGGATCGTCGTGGGCAGCTGAGAGGACATGTTCACAGTATGCTTTGGGGACCACAAGCTGGGAAACACTCTCACAGTCCACTGAAGAGGGAGATAACTTAGTTCTCCATCGTCTCATCAACATCTGATCTCTGAGAAAGTATCCAACATCCTCTGCCAAAACATCCTCCTTCTCAACAGCTTCAGAAAAACAGGCATTTAAACTATGATCACTCTGTTGAAGTTGAATTAAGGTGTGGGATTTTACATCAAAATTAGGGGAAGAGGTAGTAACAGGAGGTACAACTTCCTTACTTGGCACAACTCCCTCAACTGTACTAACTTCATCCAACCTAGACATAAAAGTGTCAACCAAATTGATTTTCGGTTCTAACGTTGGAGGTTTTCCAGCAATCTCTCCGGTTGTAGGATTGGAAACATCACTCTGGGACTTGGCGACTTGAGATCTGGTGACTGCGCAGGCTGGATACACTTCCGGAGCAATCTCACTCGTTTCTGAGAGAACTCTACCTGGGTCACTGAACATGATGGGAAGATGACTGTTTATCATAGTGCCCGCAATGTCATTTCCAAGAATTATATCGACATCAAGAATAGGTAAGGTATCACACACACCTACAGTACATAGTCCAGGAGTATAGGGGGATTTAATGTATACTTGCATGAGGGAAACACGTTGCACTACCCCAACTATACCCTGTATAAGAATTACTTCGCGCAGGTCAATCTTCTTGAACTTGGACAACATACTGGAAGTAATCAAGGTTAACGACGCACCAGTGTTTCTAAACATAACTACAGGAATCCACTTGTCTACAACTCCAACCATTTTAGCATGAATAATGTAAGGGTCAAAATCAGCAAGCCAATGTCGCTTAACTTTACAAAATGTCTCAGAATTATAACCTTGCCTACTTTTACTCACCACCAAGGCATTTGGTTGTAATTCCGGATGTAACCTGAAACAATGACGAACAACATGAACTTTCTTGTGACAATAATTACATTGTTTCAGATCAGTCGAACATGTCGTAGCTTTACTAAGGTTAACAGTACCCTTAGATTTATTAGATGCATGGTCTACGCTGGCTATAAGAGCAGACTTCGCATTATAATGACTATTCTTTGACCTCTCAGGATTTGCCTGCCTAGAAGTGAATGTTTTAGGTGCCATGTTAAAATTGTTATACGGTATCTTAAAAATCGTCTTAAAAATGTTCATCTGCCAACATAGATAAATCATGAAGATCCTTGTAAGAACGTCTACCTGTATCTAGTGCCATGGTCAACTTTACAGGCAAACAAGACAAAAGTTCTTCAACTAGGGTGAGCTGCTTAAGGGACAAAAACTCATGAATATCATTTCAGTTTAATCACCTGTCAAATATTGACTCTTTTACTCGAGCAAAATCTTTAACTGTCTGATCAGGTGCATGCTTGAGACCTTTAAACTTTTGTCTTAATGCCTCTGCATTGAGTTCATATGCTTGCAAGATCCTTTTTTTAACTGTGGGGTAATGAAAGTTGTCTTCGAAAGAGAGCAAAGCAAAAATCTCTTGTACCTTCCAGCACAACTGACCTTGCATAATGGTCACCCAAGAATCCTCTGGCCATTTTAAACTAGTAGCTAACTTTGAAAAATGTAAGAAAACAATTTGAGGTCCCTCTCATCAAATTTGGGTAATTCAAACCCTTGAGGGAAGTAAATTACTGTGACTACTACTAGAACTTCCTTTAGAACCCTTACTACTGGCACCGGCTGCAGCTTCTACCTTTTCTCCTGAAGCCTATTCTGCACCTCAGCCATCTGCTGTTTAATTCTGTCTCTAACTCTGTTTCTTTCTGCTTAGTTTCCTCTTCTCCTCTGAGTCTAACTAGCTCTAACTCGGCTTCTCTCTGCTTAGTTTCTTCTTCTCTTTGACTTCTTCTCTTTGTTTAGTTTCTTTTACACACTTAAACCTTCCTAACTCAACTTGCTTTAGCTGAAGTTCTAACTCCTGCCTTCGTAGTCTGGCAGTACTCTCAAACTCATCAGGGTATTCTTCTAATACCTCTTCACTTAACAAGCCATCTTCTACCAGATGCAGAAAAATAATTCTCAGTAATTTAGATTTAATTTTTTTATTAATACACGAGGTACATCTGCATTAGTGCAGCTACCCTAGACTATATGAAGTGGAGTACAGTGTGTCAAAAAAGTTAACTAGGTGATGCTAAAAAATTCCCATCACACAGGATGATTAGTCATACAGAGGCATGTGTATGACTAACCGTGTGTTTTACGTATGTAAAACCACAGTGAGGAACAGTCTGCACTGGCAGACTCAGGATGCACTTTGAGGATATCATCAACGCAAGAGTGAATAAGGTAGAGGTGGAAAAGTCCCCATCTCGCAGGATGGTTAGTTATACAGGGCCATATGTTCAGTAGCCTGCACTGGCAAATTTTGGATACACTGTGAGGATATCTTTAAAAATACGAAAGTGAGTCGAAGGAGACGAAATGGAGTTGTGTAGAGGTGAGAAGAGGATTAACTCGGCTTCTCTCTGCTTAGTTTCTTCTTCTCTTTCTTAGACTACTTATTCTCATTGTTTAGTTTCTTTTACACACTTAAACTTTTCTAACTCAACTTGCTTTAGCTGAAGTTCTAACTCCTGCCTTCGTAGTCTGGCAGTACTCTCAAACTCACGCAGGCAAGATAAATGCTCATGCAAGCATGAAAAATGAGGAGACGGGAGAAGGGATCTTCGGAGAAGACGGGAGAGCGAAGTATGATGACAGGAGACGGAAGTATGAGGGCAGTAGATGGAAGCGTGAAGACAACAGAGTGAAGTACGTTGATGTGAGACTGAAGCGTGATGGTGGCAGACCGAATTGTGAGGACGATGAACTGAAGTACGAGGACGACAGAGGAGGTACAGATGGTTGATGTCTGACTCTGGACGTGAAGAGTGCAAGAAGAGGAAACAGAGGGTGGAAACAATAAGTAGAGTGGACTGATGGAATGCAGGTGTCCTAGGGGGACAGCCAAGCCAAGGTGTGAAAGAAGTCGGATCGTTTATGAGAAGATCATGTTTCTAGCGAGTTGTGAGCCAGATGTTGCAAGATGCAACAGATAATTGTAGACTCCTAAGGAGGGGGTACATAAGCAGATCAACCGGTCGAACCAATCGGTTGAAGAACGGGACAGTGTGGTGGCGGATGTATTATCCCGAGCCTCGCCACTGGAATAACTTTCAAAAATAAGGGTAGGGGAGTGTTATGATCCCAGGTAGCTGAGAAACAAGTCTACCTTGAGAGTTATTCTATCAGGCCTGACCTAAGAGGTTAAAGAAATATAGACATGAAGATACATACGTGAAACAATTGATTAAATTTGACAGACAGTTTAAGAATATGAGCAGTGAACAAGAATAGAAATGAATGACTTGACATGAGATGTGGAGAGTTTGCTGGAAGTGTGAGGCTCGCTTCTGGTGGGCTTTGACCCCACTTGAGCACCAGACATCGTGAGGGAAAGCCGCGCTCCCTGTGAGCTCCTGTTAGAGAGGAACCCCTAGTTGACATACCTTCAAGAGGGAGGAAGTGTGCAGATGTTTCAGCTGTGGAATCAAGCTGGGAACGTATGGTCTCAAGTCCTGGACGGCAGGAAGAGTTGTGAAGCCGTCCTGAAACATTTTCTTGGGCAGCCTTGGGAGCGCCCTGGTCAGGCGTCATCGAGGAGTGCCCTCCCAAGAGACAATATTATGGTAAGCCCAAATTTAACTAGTTAATAGTGATTGCCTATAGTTGATCATGTGCCCAGCGATCGTAGCAAGTGTCTGTTGATATATTAGACACATTTTGTTAAGGCAGAAAGCCTAAATAAGAGAGTAGAGGCGAGAGTGCCAGCTGAGGGACGAGCGGTGCATTTTTCCACGCCCAGCTCCTGATTGCAACTGAGGGCCAGCCTCCACCCGGCCGGCCGGAGGATGGACCAGCCCAAACGTGGGGGAGTCCACACCCACGACGTTCGGGAGACAGAGAGATGTTGGGTGGAAACATTAATTGTGTGGTTTATTTTGTTTATGTGTTAATAGACGAACATTTTTATTAGCATGTCGATGGGTTGCAGGTTTGTTCTGAGGAAGGAGTTAATGGGAGTACTCTGAGGCCAGAGAAGTTGATGATTGGAACTTCAAGCCTGTAGGGGTAGATGTTGTACTCTGGGGAAGAGCAAGCCCCCATAGTGAGGAATTGGACCTCATGCTGTGAGAAGGGTAGTGGAGTACCACTGGAGTCCAATGAGAACTTCGTGGTGCAGCAGCCTGGAAGAGCTGCAGAGGATCCTTGGAAATAAACCTGGAAGAACCTGATGATGTCAGGGTAGTGAACTTGCAGATGTGGCAGGAAGTTCTTGTTGACTACTTGTAGGGAGTTGGTAGAGTGCTTGATTGTCGTTAGCGTGCAAGACGCAGTGAAAGGTGGGTGATTGATTATCATTTCTATGCCAAGGAATACCTGTACTGAAGTTTACAGAGAGTTACAGCTATAGGCTGGATTACCTACAGAGATATATATATATGCTATAGGACTGATAGGGTGATTGGTTATCACTTACTTATGCTGAAGTTTATAGAGTTACAACTGTAGGCTGAATTACCTGCAGAGATATATGTTCTAGGGCTGATAATGCCGTATTTTTCTTGTAAAATTTATCCACTTGGTGAGGTGGATAATGTAAGTGGCGAGCCAGAAGTTGGGCGACCACTTGGTATAAATGACTGATAGAGTCTGAATGGATTTGATCTGCAACCAGTTTATAATATCATAAAGTGTAGAGGTTTATATTCACATGTATTGTATGTGAATGCTTTTTATATGTTCTGTATTATTATTAAATCTGTGTGGTTAACAGGTGTTTGCCATTTTCCTAGTGACGCTTCCCATAAAGTAGAGAAGAGAGAGAGAGAGAGAGAGAGAGAGAGAGAGAGAGAGAGAGAGAGAGAGAGAGAGAGAGAGAGAGAGAGAGAGAGAGAGAGAGAGAGAGAGAGAGAGAGAGAGAGAGAGAGAGAGAGAGAGAGAGAGAGAGAGAGAGAGAGAGAGAGAGAGAGAGAGAGAGAGAGAGACAGAGAGACAGAGAGAGAGAGAGAGAGAGAGAGAGAGAGAGAGAGAGAGAGAGAGAGAGAGAGAGAGAGAGAGAGAGAGAGAGAGAGAGAGAGAGAGAGAGGAGAGAGAGAGAGAGAGAGAGAGAGAGACAGAGAGACAGAGAGAGAGAGAGAGAGAGAGAGAGAGAGAGAGAGAGAGAGAGAGACAGAGAGACAGAGAGAGAGAGAGAGAGAGAGAGAGAGAGAGAGAGAGAGAGAGAGAGAGAGAGAGAGAGAGAGAGAGAGAGAGAGAGAGAGAGAGACAGAGAGACAGAGAGAGAGAGAGAGAGAGAGAGAGAGAGAGAGAGAGAGAGAGAGAGAGAGAGAGAGAGAGAGAGAGAGAGAGAGAGAGAGAGAGAGAGAGAGAGAGAGAGAGAGAGAGAGAGAGAGAGAGAGAGAGAGAGAGAGAGAGAGACAGAGAGAGAGAGAGACAGAGAGAGAGAGAGAGAGAGAGAGAGAGAGAGAGAGAGAGAGAGAGAGAGAGAGAGAGAGAGAGAGAGAGAGAGAGAGAGAGAGAGAGAGAGAGAGAGAGACAGAGAGACAGAGAGACAGAGAGAGAGAGAGAGAGAGAGAGAGAGAGAGAGAGAGAGAGAGAGAGAGAGAGAGAGAGAGAGAGAGAGAGAGAGAGAGAGAGAGAGAGAGAGAGAGAGAGAGAGAGAGAGAGAGAGAGAGAGAGAGAGAGAGAGAAAGAACCATACCTGTGGACAGGGTAGTACAGACTAATATTTCAGAAAAGGGGATTGAGAAGGTCATACCAAATAATGGAGAGAGTGGGGAGTCATGGCGGCTCGAGTGGGTGTGTGCACATGACAAAGAGGTTTGTGTTGGAGCCGCATCCCCTAAATACGTGACGCTGAACCCCTCTCCAAAATCAAGAAGCGTGCAGTGTGATCTCCCGATTAAAATGTAAGCACTCTACAGAATTTTGGGTTGGTTGTCCGTAAGGAAGGACGGATAACCGACCAACATCAACATCATAAAACCCCTCACTACAAACACAACACCACCCCCCTCACTACAAACACAACACCACCCTCCTCATTACAAACACAACAACACCCTCCTCACTACAAACACAACACCACCCTCCTCATTACAAACACACACACACACTACATCCTCACTACAAACACAACACCACCTCCCTCATTCCACGGAGGAAAGAATGGTGCTCAACCACTTTAACGGTTGGGGATTGAACGTGGACTTGCATGAAGCAAGACCGTCGCTCTACCGTCCAATTCAAGTGGTTGGCCTGGTATGGAGTGAGGGAGGGAGGGAGGATAGTAGTGATGGAGTCTGCAGCCTCAACCACTACTATTCCTCCTCCCTCACTTCATACCATGGGAATCAGTCTTGGGGGGGAAGGGAGGGTAGTAGTCGTGCCATCCATTCCATACCATACAGTCGACATACGACCTGCATCCATACGGTCACATACGACCCGCATCCATACGGTCGACAGATGACCCGCATCCATACGGTCGACATACGACCCGCATCCATACGGTCGTCATACGACCAGCATCCACACAGTCGACATACGACCAGCATCCATACGGTTGCACTGCGACCCAGATCCATACGGTCGACACATGCCCCACATCCATACGGTCACACTGTGACCCGCATCCATACGGTCGCCATACGACCAGCATCCATACGGTCAACATACAACCAGCATCCATACGGTCGACATACGACCCGCATCCATACGGTCGACATAAGACCCGCATCCATACGGTCGACATACGACCCGCATCCATACTGTCGACATATGACCCGCATCCATACGGTCAACATACGACCCGCATCCATACGGTCAACATACGACCCGCATCCATACGGTCGACATACGACCCACATCACTACGGTCGACATACGACCCGCATCCATACGGTCGACATATGACCCGCATCCATACGACCGACATACGACCCTCATCCATACGGTCGACATACGACCCGCATCCATACGGTCGACATACGACCCACATCCATACGGTCGACATAGGACCCGCATCCATGCGGTCGACATACGACCCGCATCCATACGGTTGACATACGACCCGCATCCATACGGTCGACATACGACCCGCATCCATACGGTCGACATACAACCCTTATCCATACGGTCGACATACGACCCACATCCATACAGTCGGCATATGACCCGCATCCATACGGTCGACATACGACCCGCATCCATACGGTCGACATACGACCCGCATCCATACGGTTATACTGCGACCTGGATCAATACGGTCGACATAAGACCCGCATCCATACCACCACCCGCCTTCACTACAAACACAACACCACCCTCCTTATTCCACGGGGGAAAGAATGGTGCTCAACCACTTTAACAGTTGGAGATTGAACGCGGACTTGCATGAAGCAAGACCGTCACTCTACCGTCCAGTCCAAGTGGTTGTTCTGGTATGGAGGGAGGGAAGATAGTAGTGATCGAGTCTGCAGCCTCAGCCACTACTATTCCTCCTCCCTCACTCCATACCATGGGAATCAGTCTGGGGGGGGGGAGTGGTCGTGCCATCCATACCATACCATACGGACAACATACGACCCGCATCCATATGGTCGACATGCGACCCGCATCCATACGGTCGACAAGCGACCCACATCCATGCGGTCGACACGTGACCCGCGTCTATGCGGTCGACACGCGACCCGCGTCCACGCGGTCGACACGCGACCCGCGTCCACGCGGTCGACACGCGACCCGCATCCACATGGTCGACACGCGACCCGCGTCCACACGGTCGACACGCGACCCGCATCCACACGGTCGACACGCGACCCGCGTCCACACGGTCGACACGCGACCCGCGTCCACACGGTCGACACGCGACCCGCGTCCACACGGTCGACACGCGACCCGCGTCCACACGGTCGACACGCGACTCGCGTCCACACGGTCGACATTCGACCCGCGTCCACACGGTCGATATACGACCCGCATCCACACGGTCGACATACGACCCACATCCACACGCTCGACATACGACCCGCGTCCACATGGTCGACATACGACCCGCATCCACTTGGTCGACATACGACCCGCGTCCACACGGTCGACATACGACCCGCGTCCACACGGTCGACATACGACCCGCGTCCATACGGTGGTCATGCGCTCTGCGAGAAAGTCGAAACTCGTCCGACCAGAGATATCCTCACCACTCAGACGGCTGCCCATTTCAGTTCACTAAAGAAGTTCAAGACACAAACAAGAAAAACCACCAGAAGCTGAACTACTGGATGGTTCAGACCTCATGAACTATACCCCTGGGATCCCTGAGTGTCTGAGCGTGGGCCTAAACTTAGGGCTAAGCTTGGGGCTAAACTTGGGGCTGTGCTTGGGGCTGAGTTTGGGGCTAAGCTAAAGCTTGGGACTAAGCTTGGGCCTAAGCTTAAGGCTGAGCTTGGGGCTGAGCTTGGGGTTGAGTGTGGGGCTGAGTAGGGGCTGAGTTTGGGGCTGAGCTTGGGGCTGAGTTTGGGGCTGAGTTTGGGGCTGAACTTGATGTCCTACGCCTGAGGAAGGAACCAAAGGAGAAGTAAGAGACCCGCTACCAGGCTGGAAGATTTTCCCAGGAGCGGACCTCACCAAGCTGACGGAGGCGGCCGTGTGTGTGTGTGTGTGTGTGTGTGTGTGTGTGTGTGTGTGTGTGTGTGTGTGTGTGTGTGTGTGTGTGTGTGTGTGTGTGTGTGTGTGTGTGTGTGTGTGTGTGTGTGTGTGTGTGTGTATGTGTGTGTGTGTGTGTGTGTGTGTGTGTGTGTGTGTGTGTGTGTGTGTGTGTGTGTGTGTGTGTGTGTGTGTGTGTGTGTGTGTGTGTGTGTGTGTGTGTGTGTGTGTGTGTGTGTGTGTGTGTGTGTGTGTGTGTGTGTGTTTGGTGTGGGTGGCGGTGGGTGTGGGTGTATGTGTGTGGGTGGGTGGATGTGTGTGTGTGTGTGTGTGTGTGTGTGTGTGTGTGTGTGTGTGTGTGTGTTTGTGTGTGTGTGTGTGTGTGTGTGTGTGTGTGTGTGTGTGTGTGTGTGTGTGTGTGTGTGTGTGTGTGTGTGTGTGTGTGTGTGTGTGTGTGTGTGTGTGTGTGTGTGTGTGTGTGTGTGTGTGTTTGGTGTGGGTGGCGGTGGGTGTGGGTGTATGTGTGTGGGTGGGTGGATGTGTGTGTGTGTGTGTGTGTGTGTGTGTGTGTGTGTGTGTGTGTGTGTGTGTGTGTGTGTGTGTGTGTGTGTGTGTGTGTGTGTGTTTGTGTGTGTGTGTGTGTGTGTGTGTGTGTGTGTGTGTGTGTGTGTGTGTGTGTGTGTGTGTGTGTGTGTGTGTGTGTGTACTCACCTATATGTACTCACCTATATGTGCTTGCAGGATCGAGCATTGACTCTTGGATCCCGCCTTTCTAGCTATCGGTTGTTTACAGCAATGACTCCTGTCCCATTTCCCTATCATACCTAGTTTTAAAAGTATGAATAGTATTTGCTTCCACAACCTGTTCCCCAAGTGCATTCCATTTTTCTACTACTCTCACGCTAAAAGAAAACTTCCTAACATCTCTGTGACTCATCTGAGTTTCCAGTCTCCACCCATGTCCCCTCGTTCTGTTATTATTACGTGTGAACATTTCATCTATTTCCACTTTATCAATTCCCCTGAGTATTTTATATGTCCCTATCATATCTCCTCTCTCCCTTCTTTTCTCTAGTGTCGTTAGGTTCAGTTCCTTCAGCCGCTCTTCATATCCCATCCCTCGTAACTCTGGGACAAGCCTCGTCGCAAACCTCTGAACCTTCTCCAGTTTCTTTATGTGTTTCTTCAGGTGGGGGCTCCATGATGGCGCGGCATACTCTAAGACGGGTCTCACGTAGGCAGTGTAAAGCGCCCTAAAAGCTTCCTCATTTAGGTTTCTGAATGAAGTTCTAATTTTCGCCAGTGTAGAGTACGCTGCTGTCGTTATCCTATTTATATGTGCCTCAGGAGTTAGATTAGGTGTCACATCCACTCCCAGGTCTCTTTCTCGAATCGTTACAGGTAGGCTGTTCCCCTTCATTGTGTACTGTCCCTTTGGTCTCCTGTCACCTGATCCCATTTCCATAACTTTACATTTACTGGTGTTAAACTCCAGTAGCCATTTCCCTGACCATCTCTGCAGCCTGTTTAAGTCCTCTTGGAGGATCCTACAATCCTCGTCTGTCACAACTCTTCTCATTAATTTTGCGTCATCTGCAAACATTGACATGTATGATTCCACTCCTGTAAACATATCATTTACGTAAATTAGAAAGAGGATTGGTCCCAGCACCGATCCTTGAGGTACTCCACTTGTTACTGTTCGCCAGTCCGACTTTTCGCCCCTTACCATTACCCTCTGGCTCCTTCCTGTTAGGTAGTTCTTCACCCATACTAGGGCCTTTCCGCTTACTCCTGCCTGCCTCTCAAGTTTGTATAGCAGTCTCATGTGCGGTACCGTATCAAAGGCCTTTTGGCAGTCAAGAAATATGCAGTCTGCCCAGCCTTCTCTGTCCTGCCTTATCCTTGTTACTTTATCATAGAATTCTAAAAGGTTTGTTAGGCATGATTTCCCTGTCCAGAACCCATGTTGGTGCTTGTTTACAAACCCAATGCTCTCCAGGTGCTCAACAAGTCTTAGCCTAATTATTCTTTCAAGAATTTTGCAGGGGATGCTTGTCAGTGATACGGGTCTGTAGTTAAGTGCCTCCTCCCTAACACCCTTTTTGAAAATCGGTACGACATTTGCCTCCTTCCAGCAACTGGGCAATTCTCCCGTCATAAGTGACTCATTAAAGATCATTGCCAGAGGCACGCTGAGAGCCTGCGCTGCCTCTTTGAGTATCCACGGTGATACTTTGTCTGGTCCAACAGCTTTATTTGCATCCAGTGTTGTCAACTGTTTCATTACATCCTCTGCTGTCAGCTCTATATCCGATAGTCTTTCATCTTGGGTAATCTCTTCTAACAATGGGAGCTGCTCAGGCTCGGTTGTGAACACTCCATAGAATTTTGCATTCAGTACCTCGCAGATTTCCTTGTCGCTTTCTGTATATGCCCCTTCTGTTTTCCTCAGTCTTGTCACTTGGTCATTTACCGACATCTTCCTTCTTATATGGCTATGTAGTAATTTTGGTTGCTTTTTCGCTTTGACTGCAATATCGTTCTCATAATTCCTTTCCGACACTCGTCTTATGTTAATGTAATCATTCCTAGCTCTGTTACATCTAATCCTGTTGTCCTCTGTCCTTTGTCTTCTGTACTTCCTCCACTCCCTCCTGCTTCTCACCTTTGCTTCCTGACACTGTCTATTAAACCATGGGTTATTATATTCCCTCCTGCTTTTTTCCTTTATTGTTGGAATAAATCTATCTTCAGCCTCCTTGCATTTCAATATGACTTGGTTCATCATACCTTGCACTGTTTTTCCTCTAAGTTCTTCCTCCCACTGCACTTCTCCCAGGTAGTCCCTTATCCTTCTGTAGTCCCCTTTTCTGTAATCAAGTCTCCTTTCCCGGACCTCTTGTCCTTTGGTCACAATTTTAAGCTCCATCATGTAGTCAAAGACTAGGACACAATGGTCACTAACTCCTAGTGGTATTTCATGTTCCAACTGCTCGATGTCTTCTACATTCTGAGTGATAATGAGATCTAATAGGCTGGGCGTATCCCCTCCTCTTTCCCTAGTATCTTCTTTCACATGCTGTGTTAGAAAATTCCTGTCAATAACGTCTACCAGCTTCGCTCCCCAGGTCTCCTCCCCACCATGGGGATTCCTCGTTTCCCAATTTATCTCTCCGTGATTCAGGTCCCCCATGACCAGCAGCTTCGCTCTCATTCTATGCGCTAAAGTTGCTGCCCTCTGCAGTTCATCCATACATGTCTTGTTGCTGTCCTCGTACTCCTGCCTGGGCCTTCTACTGTTTGGTGGGGGATTGTAGAGTATCAAGATTACAATCTTCTTCCCATCCACTGTCAGAGTTCCATGTATGAAGCTTGTGCTTTCATTGGTACCCGGATTTTCCAGCTCATCAAACTTCCATTTCCGCTTTATTAGTAGTGCCACTCCTCCTCCCTTTCTCTGTGTCCTTTCTTTTCTTATCACCTGGTACCCCTCTGGAAAGATTGCATCCGAGATCATGCCATTTATTTTAGTTTCCACTATTGCCACTATGTCTGGGTCTGCCTCACTAACTCTTTCTCTTTGTGTGTGTGTGTGTGTGTGTGTGTGTGTGTGTGTGTGTGTGTGTGGGTGGATGTGTGTGTGTGTGTGTGTGTGTGTGTGTGTGTGTGTGTGTGTGTGTGTGTGTGTGTGTGTGTGTGTGTGTGTGTGTGTGTGTGTGTGTGTGTGTGTGTGTGTGTGTGTGTGTGTGTGTGTGTACTCACCTAGTTGTACTCACCTAGTTGTGTTTGCGGGGGTTGAGCTCTGGCTCTTTGGTCCCGCCTCTCAACCGTCAATCAACAGGTGTACAGATTCATGAGCCTATCGGGCTCTGTCATATCTACACTTGAAACTGTGTATGGAGTCAGCCTCCACCACATCACTTCCTAATGCATTTCATTTGTCAACCTCTCTGACACTAAAAAAGTTCTTTCAAATATCTCTGTGGCTCATTTGGGCACTCAGTTTCCACCTGTGTCCCCTTGTGCGTGTTCCCCTTGTGTTAAATAGACTGTCTTTATCTACCCTATCAATCCCCTTCAGAATCTTGAATGTGGTGATCATGTCCCCCCTAACTCTTCTGTCTTCCAGCGAAGTGAGGTTTAATTCCCGGAGTCTCTCCTCGTAGCTCATACCTCTCAGCTCGGGTACTAGTCTGGTGGCAAACCTTTGAACCTTTTCCAGTTTAGTCTTATCCTTGACTAGATATGGACTCCATGCTGGGGCTGCATACTCCAGGATTGGCCTGACATATGTGGTATACAAAGTTCTGAATGATTCTTTACACAAGTTTCTGAATGCCGTTCGTATGTTGGCCAGCCTGGCATATGCCGCTGATGTTATCCGCTTGATATGTGCTGCAGGAGACAGGTCTGGCGTGATATCAACCCCCAAGTCTTTTTCCTTCTCTGACTCCTGAAGAATTTCCTCTCCCAGATGATACCTTGTATCTGGCCTCCTGCTCCCTACACCTATCTTCATTACATTACATTTGGTTGGGTTAAACTCTAACAACCATTTGTTCGACCATTCCTTCAGCTTGTCTAGGTCTTCTTGAAGCCTCAAACAGTCCTCTTCTGTTTTAATCCTTCTCATAATTTTAGCATCGTCCGCAAACATTGAGAGAAATGAATCGATACCCTCCGGGAGATCATTTACATATATCAGAAACAAGATAGGACCGAGTACAGAGCCCTGTGGGACTCCACTGGTGACTTCACGCCAATCGGAGGTCTCACCCCTCACCGTAACTCTCTGCTTCCTATTGCTTAGATACTCCCTTATCCACTGGAGCACCTTACCAGCTACACCTGCCTGTCTCTCCAGCTTATGTACCAGCCTCTTATGCGGTACTGTGTCAAAGGCTTTCCGACAATCCAAGAAAATGCAGTCCGCCCAGCCCTCTCTTTCTTGCTTAATCTGTGTCACCTGATCGTAGAATTCTATCAAGCCTGTAAGGCAAGATTTACCCTCCCTGAATCCATGTTGGCGATTTGTCACGAAGTCCCTTCTCTCCAGATGTGTTACCAGGTTTTTTCTCACGATCTTCTCCATCACCTTGCATGGTATACAAGTCAAGGACACTGGCCTGTAGTTCAGTGCCTCTTGTCTGTCGCCCTTTTTGTATATTGGGACCACATTCGCCGTCTTCCATATTTCTGGTAGGTCTCCCGTCTCTAGTGACTTACTATACACTATGGAGAGTGGCAGGCAAAGTGCCTCTGCACACTCTTTCAGTACCCACGGTGAGATCCCATCTGGACCAACAGCCTTTCTAACATCCAGATCCAGCAGGTGTCTCTTGACCTCCTCTCTCGTAATTTCGAACTCTTCCAAGGCCGCCTGGTTTACCTCCCTTTCTCCTAGCACAGTGACCTCACCTTGTTCTATTGTGAAGACCTCCTGGAACCTCTTGTTGAGTTCCTCACACACCTCTCTGTCATTCTCTGTATACCTGTCCTCGCCTGTTCTAAGTTTCAATACCTGTTCTTTCACTGTTGTTTTCCTTCTGATGTGACTGTGGAGTAGCTTTGGTTCGGTCTTGGCTTTGTTTGCTATATCATTTTCAAAATTTTTCTCTGCTTCTCTTCTCACCCTGACGTACTCATTCCTGGTTCTCTGGTATCTCTCTCTGCTTTCTGGTGTTCTGTTATTCCGGAAGTTCCTCCACGCCTTTTTGTTCAGTTTCTTCGCTTCCATACATGCCCTATTATACCATGGATTCTTCTGTTGCTTCTCGGATTTTTCCCTTTGGGCCGGGATGAACCTGTTTACTGCCTCCTGACACTTTTGGGTAACATAGTCCATCATACCCTGTACAGACTTGTCTCTGAGGTCTGTGTCCCAAGGTATTTCACTTAGGAAACTTCTCATCTGTTCATAATTCCCCTTTCGGTATGCCAGCCTTTTGATTCCTAGTTCTTTTTGGGGGGAGATAAGTCCTAGCTCTACCAGGTTAGCTAGGTATGTGTGTGTGTGTGTTAGCTGTGTGTGTGTGTGTGTGTGTGTGTGTGTGTGTGTGTGTGTGTGTGTGTGTGTGTGTGTGTGTGTGTGTGTGTGTTTGTGTGTGTGTGTGTGTGTGTGTGTGTGTGTGTGTGTGTGTGTGTGTGGTGTGGGTGGATGTGTGTGTGTGTGTGTGTGTGTGTGTGTGTGTGTGTGTGTGTGTGTGGGTGTGTGTGTGTGTGTGTGTGTGTGTGTGTGTGTGTGTGTGTGTGTGTGTGTGTGTGTGTGTGTGTGTGTGTGTGTGTGTGTGTGTGTGTGTGTGTGTGTGTGTGTGTGTGTGTGTGTGTGTGTGTGTGTGTGTGTGTGTGTGTGTGTGTGTGTGTGTGTGTGTGTGTGTGTGTGTGTCTGTCTGTCTGTGTGTGTGTGTGTGTGTGTGTGTGTGTGTGTGTGTGTGTGTGTGTGTGTGTGTGTGTGGGTGGAAGAATTTGACAGGAAGGAAGAGAATGGAATGAAGAGACAGAAAGAAAGAGACAGGAAGGAAGAGACAGGAAGAAAAAGACAGGAAGAAAGAGACAGGAAGAAAGAGACAGGAAGAAAGAGACAGAAAGAAAGAGACAGAAAGAAAGAGACAGAAAGAAAGAGACAGAAAGAAAGAGACAGAAAGAAAGAGACAGAAAGAAAGAGACAGAAAGAAAGAGACAGAAAGAAAGAGACAGAAAGAAAGAGACAGAAAGAAAGAGACAGAAAGAAAGAGACAGAAAGAAAGAGACAGAAAGAAAGAGACAGGAAGAAAGAGACAGGAAGAAAGAGACAGAAAGAAAGAGACAGGAAGAACGTGACAGGAAGAATGAAAGAAGTGAAGGATAGTGTGAAGAAAATTGAGCATATGAGATTGAAAGTAACCCATTCTAATTCTCCACCTAACAACTGTTCTCTAACCGATCCTTCCTAACCTAACCTAACCACTTGGACTGATCCACAGAGCTCTCGTCTCCCTTCATGCAGGTCCATTAATCCCTACGATCCAAGTGGTCGGAGTCCATCCCTTCCCCCACTCCCTCCCTGCCCCCTCCCGGTCCTATCCCAAATCCTTATCCTGACATCCCAACCGAGTGAGTGTGGCAGCTTGGAACTAAGGAATTATGAGGAGACAGCTCCAAGCCATTACGACTATATAACAGTGGGAAGGGATCAGGATAAGGATTTGGGATGGGACGGGGGGGGGAAAGGAATGGTGCCCAACTATTTGGACGGTCGGGGATTGAACGCCGACCTGCATGAGGCCAGACCATCGCTCTGTAGATCAGTTCAAGTGGTTAGGTTAGGTAAGGAACGTTAGGTTGGAGGACTTGTTGTTATCTGGAGAGTTATCGTTTCTTTCAATCCAAGTAGTTCAATTTTCTCTCCACTACCCTTGAAGAAAAAGAGTGCCAAATTCTTCCTGTGTCTTGTTCCTTCAGCTCCGTGAGGAACGCTGCGAGGAAAATTTGGTTCCGACCTGGTGACGGCTCTACCACTCAGGTGCTCCTTGGTCAGGCTCCCTTCACAGGCGGAGGACACCACTCTCAGCTCCACGCTCAGCTCCCCACTCAGCTCCCCACTCAGCTCCACACTCAGCTCCACACTCAGCTCCACACTCAGCTCCACGCTCAGCTCCACCCTCAGCTCCACGCTCAGCTCCACCCTCAGCTCCACACTCAGCTCCACGCTCAGCTCCACGCTCAGCTCCACCCTCAGCTCCACCCTCAGCTCCACACTCAGCTCCACACTCAGCTCCACACTCAGCTCCACACTCAGCTCCACACTCAGCTCCACCCTCAGCTCCACGCTCAGCTCCACCCTCAGCTCCACCCTCAGCTCCACCCTCAGCTCCACGCTCAGCTCCACCCTCAGCTCCACCCTCAGCTCCACCCTCAGCTCCACGCTCAGCTCCACGCTCAGCTCCACACTCAGCTCCACACTCAGCTCCACGCTCAGCTCCACCCTCAGCTCCACCCTCAGCTCCACCCTCAGCTCCACCCTCAGCTCCACACTCAGCTCCACACTCAGCTCCACACTCAGCTCCACGCTCAGCTCCACACTCAGCTCCACGCTCAGCTCCACACTCAGCTCCACCCTCAGCTCCACACTCAGCTCCACACTCAGCTCCACCCTCAGCTCCACACTCAGCTCCACGCTCAGCTCCACCCTCAGCTCCACACTCAGCTCCACACTCAGCTCCACACTCAGCTCCACACTCAGCTCCACACTCAGCTCCACCCTCAGCTCCACGCTCAGCTCCACCCTCAGCTCCACACTCAGCTCCACACTCAGCTCCACACTCAGCTCCACGCTCAGCTCCACACTCAGCTCCACGCTCAGCTCCACGCTCAGCTCCACGCTCAGCTCCACCCTCAGCTCCACCCTCAGCTCCACGCTCAGCTCCACACTCAGCTCCACCCTCAGCTCCACCCTCAGCTCCACGCTCAGCTCCACCCTCAGCTCCACGCTCAGCTCCACCCTCAGCTCCACCCTCAGCTCCACGCTCAGCTCCACCCTCAGCTCCACACTCAGCTCCACGCTCAGCTCCACACTCAGCTCCACACTCAGCTCCACGCTCAGCTCCACACTCAGCTCCACGCTCAGCTCCACCCTCAGCTCCACACTCAGCTCCACGCTCAGCTCCACACTCAGCTCCACGCTCAGCTCCACACTCAGCTCCACGCTCAACTCCACCCTCAGCTCCACCCTCAGCTCCACCCTCAGCTCCACCCTCAGCTCCACGCTCAGCTCCACGCTCAGCTCCACCCTCAGCTCCACCCTCAGCTCCACGCTCAGCTCCACCCTCAGCTCCACCCTCAGCTCCACGCTCAGCTCCACCCTCAGCTCCACGCTCAGCTCCACCCTCAGCTCCACCCTCAGCTCCACGCTCAGCTCCACCCTCAACTCCACCCTCAGCTCCACGCTCAGCTCCACCCTCAGCTCCACCCTCAGCTCCACGCTCAGCTCCATCCTCAGCTCCACCCTCAGCTCCACGCTCAGCTCCACCTTCAGCTCCACGCTCAGCTCCACCCTCAGCTCCACCCTCAGCTCCACGCTCAGCTCCACGCTCAGCTCCCCACTCAGCTCCACACTCAGCTCCACGCTCAGCTCCACGCTCAGCTCCACGCTCAGCTCCACACTCACACAGGGATCCCAGGGAGGACGGGACGGGGGTCTGCGCCATGGAGCAGCCAGTCTGCTGGTTCCACTTGTTTATGTTCTGTGACTCACCTGACCGCCTGAGTACTTTGACGGGCCTACCGTCTAACCTTCTCTGGCTCAGACAAACAAATTTTCGAAGTTTGCCTATCCATTACTGAGAGCTACTTTCATCTCAGAAATATACTCTAGACATTTTACAACATCAAACCAGGAGTAGCCAGAGACGTTGAACACACAGCCTTTTTTCAGGTAACCTGCTTGAACCCCAAATCGCCCTTCAATGGCTTTTATCGTTCGTTCCCCTGCGCCAATCATGTGCCTGACGTACGCCTGAGGAAATTTCACCGTTCCCGAATACCGTTTTTGGCCTTTTTCGGTGAAAACCTCTCTTATGTTGAACAAGCTAGTGTTCGTTTCAGTTACATCTGTGTCGATGCAAGTATTTTGATAGGGTTGTTTCACGGCGGCGCTGTAGTTACCAAAACTGGGTTTGGCGGTGGAAGGCAAGTCACCGGGACGAAGGGAGGGAAAGTCTGAAGAGACAGAGGGATATTTTGCAGTAGAGGCTGCGGAGGTGGCCCCTTGGAATGGCTTAGAGGTGCCCCTCTGACGTGGCATAGAGGCGCTGGAGGGTGAGGTCACTGAGGGGTTGTTGACTGTAACCGGTTTTGGGGTTTGAGTCGTAAAGGAGGAGACCGATTCACGGTGGAACAAAACCTTTGGGCGGGAGAGGTCCGTGGGTTCATCAGTCGTAGCGTCGGACTCGCCTAAGCAATCCCACTTGTCGTAGGTCTCATAATCTCCTGTAGACTGGTTGTACTCAGTAGACTCGTCTACCTCAGTGGCCCAGGATAACGGTTTAGAATCTACGTCGTCATACTCAGTAGACTCCTCTACCTCAGCGGCCCAGGATAACGGTTTAGAATCTACGTCGTCATACTCAGTAGACTCGTCTACCTTAGTGGCCCAGCATAACGGTTTAGAATCTACGTCGTCATACTCAGTAGACTCGTCTACCTCAGTGGCCCAGGATAACGGTTTAGAATCTACGTCGTCATACTCAGTAGACTTCTCTACCTCAGTGGCCCAGGATAACGGTTTAGAATCTACTTGATCGAAAACAAAATCATCCTCATCATCCTGCGAGGTTTCCTCAACGCTCATGGGTGTTTACGTATCATCCTGCGAGGTTTCTTCAACGCTCATGGGTGTTTACGTATCATACTGCGATGTTTCCTCAACGCTCATGGGTGTTTACGTATCATCCTGCGAGGTTTCCTCAACGCTCATGGGTGTTTACGTATCATCCTGCGGGGTTTCCTCAACGCTCATGGGTGTTTACGTATCATCCTGAGAGGTTTCCTCAACGCTCATGGGTGTTTACGTATCATCCTGCGAGATTTCTTCAACGCTCATGGGTGTTTACGTATCATCCTGCGAGGTTTCTTCAACGCCCATGAATGTTAACTTATTCTCCGGGGATTCGTCCTCTTCCTTCATTATTGCCTTAACCTACTCAAACCAGTCAGTCTTGAAGAGACGAAGTATTTTCTAAAATTTTGCCTCCAATGATTGCCAAATAATTAAACACAGCACAGCTGCCACCAGCAACAGCTTTTACGAGTCTATATAGATACCTGGGCTCTATGCAGGAATGAGGCCACACGAGATTAATGTGGTCTCGATGTCACAGCATCGTTTTTTGGCCTTAAGACTCTCCAAAATTTGCCCCGCAATGGGTAGAGAAGTCCACGAGATCCAGGAAGTCTCCTTCGGTATTTATTATACGGGCGGAGACATTCT
>NC_091160.1:24343494-24398681 GCF_040958095.1 Procambarus clarkii
AGAGAGAGAGAGAGAGAGAGAGAGAGAGAGAGAGAGAGAGAGAGAGAGAGAGAGAGAGAGAGAGAGAGAGAGAGAGAGAGAGAGAGAGAGAGAGAGAGAGAGAGAGAGAGAGAGAGAGAGAGAGAGAGAGAGAGAGAGAGAGAGAGAGAGAGAGAGAGAGAGAGAGAGAGAGAGAGAGAGAGAGAGAGAGAGAGAGAGAGAGAGAGAGAGAGAGAGAGAGAGAGAGAGAGAGAGAGAGAGAGAGGAGAGAGAGAGAGAGAGAGAGAGAGAGAGAGAGAGAGAGAGAGAGAGAGAGAGAGAGAGAGAGAGAGAGAGAGAGAGAGAGAGAGAGAGAGAGAGAGAGAGAGAGAGAGAGAGAGAGAGAGAGAGAGAGAGAGAGAGAGAGAGAGAGAGAGAGAGAGAGAGAGAGAGAGAGAGAGAGAGAGAGAGAGAGAGAGAGAGAGAGAGAGAGAGAGAGAGAGAGAGAGAGAGAGAGAGAGAGAGAGAGAGAGAGAGAGAGAGAGAGAGAGAGAGAGAGAGAGAGAGAGAGAGAGAGAGAGAGAGAGAGAGAGAGAGAGAGAGAGAGAGAGAGAGAGAGAGAGAGAGAGAGAGAGAGAGAGAGAGAGAGAGAGAGAGAGAGAGAGAGAGAGAGAGAGAGAGAGAGAGAGAGAGAGAGAGAGAGAGAGAGAGAGAGAGAGAGAGAGAGAGAGAGAGAGAGAGAGAGAGAGAGAGAGAGAGAGAGAGAGAGAGAGAGAGAGAGAGAGAGAGAGAGAGAGAGAGAGAGAGAGAGAGAGAGATGAGAGAGAGAGAGAGAGAGAGAGAGAGAGAGAGAGAGAGAGAGAGAGAGAGAGAGAGAGAGAGAGAGAGAGAGAGAGAGAGAGAGAGAGAGAGAGAGAGAGAGAGAGAGAGAGAGAGAGAGAGAGAGAGAGAGAGAGAGAGAGAGAGAGAGAGAGAGAGAGAGAGAGAGAGAGAGAGAGAGAGAGAGAGAGAGAGAGAGAGAGAGAGAGAGAGAGAGAGAGAGGAGAGAGAGAGAGAGAGAGAGAGAGAGAGAGAGAGAGAGAGAGAGAGAGAGAGAGAGAGAGAGAGAGAGAGAGAGAGAGAGAGAGAGAGAGAGAGAGAGAGAGAGAGAGAGAGAGAGAGAGAGAGAGAGAGAGAGAGAGAGAGAGAGAGAGAGAGAGAGAGAGAGAGAGAGAGAGAGAGAGAGAGAGAGAGAGAGAGAGAGAGGAGAGAGAGAGAGAGAGAGAGAGAGAGAGAGAGAGAGAGAGAGAGAGAGAGAGAGAGAGAGAGAGAGAGAGAGAGAGAGAGAGAGAGAGAGAGAGAGAGAGACGCTATCCCGCCTCAAAACTGAGAGGATGGAACTGTGGCAATCAGCAATCAGGAGAAGGCTGATCTACTGACAACCACTTTGCTGCCAAGATGCAAGTCCCTGACCCTGAACGTTAGCCTCCACATCTTGCCCCAAGCACTGTGTCTAGGATGACTGAGGTGGTTATACAGCAGGGCTGACGTTCTCCATCTCCTTAAAACGCTAGACACAAACAAAGCTGTAGGGCCAGATAAGGTCAGTCCAAGACTACTACGCTGCTGCGCTGACCTGTTGGCTCCACCTCTCACGCGCCTCTTCCAACTCTGCCCAGCTCAAGGAATGTGGCCCTCCTTATGGAAGAAGACAGCGCACAAAAGAAGCGCTGCACAGTGGTTGGTAACTACAGACCTGTGTCACTGCTTTCCATTACTGGCAAGATCCTAGAATCATTAATCGCTCCGCAAGTATTATTTTTGACCATGATCGGCAAACATGTGATCGACAGTATGGTTTTAGAAAAGGCTGATCTGCTGCTGATCTCTTACTAAATCTCTCCACTAAGTGGCATCAGTCACTGGACGAGTTTAAGATCAGTAGTGTTGTTGCTCTAGACACAGCAGGAGCCGTTGGTCGGGTCTGGCACTCTGGATTAGTAGTGAAGCTTCATGCACTAGGCATCTCAGGCTCCACCTTAGAGTTAATAAAAGACTACCTTTAAGAACGGACTCTAAGGATTGTCCTCATTGGAACAGAATCCTAAAGTCACTCAATTGGTGGCAGCGTTCCACAGGGTAGTGTGCTTGGCCCTCTGCTGTGGAATGTTTATTTCAACGATCTACTTCATCTCATTCCTGAAGCTCAAGCCTATGCTGATGACTGTACTCTAACCTTCACATACAGACAGGAAGAAATGCCAACTGCTGCAAGAGTCATCAATCACCAATTTTCAGCGATTTTTACTTGGTGAAAAGGAAGAAAGATTCTTCACTATAGTGATATTCGTCACCATAGTAAAGTTTTTGACTACAATGAGGTTCTTTGCTTTAGCGAGGTTCTTCAATATTGTGAGCTTCTCACAAATGAACATATCTTCACTGTATTTTTTCCACTATGGTGATTTTTCACATATTGAATTTCCTCACTATACTTATTCACTATAAGGAATTTTCTCACTATAGTGATGTTCTTCAAAGTAGTGAAGTTCTTCAGAGTAGTGAGGTTCTTCACTGTAGTGATTTCTTCACAGTAGAGAGTTTCCTCAATATAATGAGGTTTTCACTGGAGAGGATCTTCATTGTAGTGAGGTTCATCACTATAGTGAGTTTCCTAACTATGGTGAGGTTCCTCATTATAGTGACTTTTTCACAATAGTGAAAAAGTTCTTTACTGGAGTAAGTTTCTTCACTATCGTGAGGTTCTTCGCTGCTGTGAGGTTCTTCACTACTGTGAGGTTCTTCACTACTGTGAGGTTCTTCACTACTGTGAGGTTCTTCACTACTGTGAGGGTCTTCACTACTGTGAGGTTCTTCACTACTGTGAGTTTATTCACTACTGTGAGTTTCTTCACTACTGTGAGTTTCTTCACTACTGTGAGGTTCTTCACTACTGTGAGGTTCTTCGCTACTGTGAGGTTCTTCACTACTGTGAGGTTCTTCACTACTGTGAGGTTCTTCACTACTGTGAGGTTCTTCGCTACTGTGAGGTTCTTCACTGCTGTGAGTCTCTTCACTACTGTGAGGTTCTTCGCTACTGTGAGGTTCTTCACCACTGTGAGTTTCTTCACTAATGTGAGTTTCTTCACTACTGTGAGTTTCTTCACTACTGTGAGTCTCTTCACTACTGTGAGTCTCTTCACTACTGTGAGGTTCTTCACTACTGTGAGTTTCTTCACTACTGTGAGGTTCTTCGCTACTGTGAGGTTCTTCACTACTGTGAGGTTCTTCACTACTGTGAGTCTCTTCACTACTGTGAGGTTCTTCGCTACTGTGAGGTTCTTCACTACTGTGAGTTTCTTCACTACTGTGAGGTTCTTCACTACTGTGAGTCTCTTCACTACTGTGAGGTTCTTCACTACTGTGAGGTTCTTCACAAAAGTGACCTATCTCACTAAAGTGAGGCTCTTCATTATTGTGATGTTCATCATTATAAGGAGTTTCTTCACTATAGTGAGGTTCTTCACTATAGCCAGTTATTTCACTATAGTGAGCTTCACTGTAGCAATTTATCTTACTATATTGAATAGCCTCTTTTGGGGTACTGTATCAAAGACTGTTTGGCAGTCCAGAATTTTTTTTTTTTTTTTTTGAGATATATACAAGAGTTGTTACATTCTTGTACAGCCACTAGTACGCGTAGCGTTTCGGGCAGGATCCCTGGAATACGATCCCCGCCGCGAAGAATCGTTTTTTCATCCAAGTACACATTTTACTGTTGCGTTAAACAGAGACTACCGTTAAGGAATTGCGCCCAGTAAATCCTCCCCAGCCAGGATACGAACCCATGACATAGCGCTCGCTGAACGCCAGGCGAGTGTCTTACCACTACACCACGGAGACTGTAAATATGCAATCACTATTGTGAATTTGTACAGAAGCTTCCTCACTTTAGTGAGGTTCTTCACTAAAGTGAGGTGTTTAATCATTTGATAATCGATTTTGACCATTTTGGCATAATTTTCACAACTACTTCAATGTTTTTTTTCTCCCTTCCTATTTATGCTACGATGCTGAAACTTGGACCAGATGAAACACTTTTTCATATAGAACTTGACAAAAAAGTTTGATTGAAATCGAACGAGTTTTCATTTTTGCATTTTTATAACCAGACTCCCCCTTAATCATAATGGCTTAGCACTTTTTCCTCGTAATTATCTTACCTTACCAGTTTGTTGAAGTGAAAGCCGAGAGGAGATTATATCACTCTAAATGCTCTAAATCAGTTATTATTAACTTAGAGACTTCAATGCACTATCCTTGAAGTAGATAGTAATCCCATAGTTTTTATTTTGTATGAGACTTCAATGCTGTAACAGAGTATCAGATAGTGATCCAGACTCTAATAGATTTTAGCAGGAAGCTTGGTAGTGTGGCTAGTTAACTTGAAGCCACATACATAAGTACATACATACGTACATACATTGAAGTTTGCTTGAAGAGGTTCCCTTTATCAATATTCCCACAGCCTGGTCTCTAAACAGACAAAAACTAGTTCATAGTTTAACTAATCAGGCTGTTAGACATCACTGTTTGCAATCAGATGCATTCCTTACAGCCTGGTTGATCGGTTATCGACTGAAGAGTGCTTAACATGTTCCCACGTGGACACAGTAAGAGGTTGGTTAATGTATAGCAGGAAAATGTTTATTGAACTGAGTTGTAGTACGGCCATTGTGCCCAACACATTTGGTCTCCAGTGTTGCTGGTGTGTCTCCTCCACATGTGACGTGCACACCTCCACTATACAACATATTCACTACAATGAATACCTCCTACACACACGTTTCACTAACACGATTGGAAATAGCAGTGAAGAATCTCCCATTATATGGTTCTAGTCCGAGCATACATTGTACATAGTAAATATCGTCACTGTTGACTAACAATTAGTCAACAACAGTTAACTAACTCCAAGGTGCTAGTACACTGTTAGTTGAAGAGAGGAATCAGGTGAAAGGAAACAAGTCCAAATTATTAAACCTGTAAGGAAATTGAAATTGGCACTTTTCTGGCGTGAGGTCGTTATGACCTCGTATATACCAGTCACGAACTGGACACACTGAGGTCATTCTTTAAATGGTAATGTACCATTTTTTCCATTTGTAATTTTGGCTATATATATATTGTAATGTCATTATATACACGTGTATGCTACTAATATGTATTCTTTTGTATATTATTATTGCTATATTTTGATGTGTTGTTGAGTGAGTTAACTGCTTGTTAGCCGGCTGGCGAAGCTTCCGTCATTACCCCCCCCCTCTCCCCTTGTTATGTGCCTGTAAGAGTTACCAACTCAGAATAATGAGCAACCAATCACCTATGATGCTTATATAATATGTTTATAATATAATTTGTGTAGTGAACATCTGTGTATATTCCAGAACCGTGTGATATACGTTAAGTAATTAGGTTTCGTTATTTCTGTACTCTGTGTGAAGTTTGTGATATTTTTGGCATTGTTGGTACTTGTGGGCTGAACCAGGTGTCAGTGTTCAGGGAGACTTCACTGTCCTCTGGGTCGTGGGGCTGGACACACGTGTTGTGTGGGCTCCTCCTGGGTTTTGTTTGTATATTATTTATATTGACGTTTACTATATGTAAGGAGGAGGTTCTGGTGTGGATCATTTTATCATAGAGTTAAACAATTTTAGGATTATAACTTGTGGTAGGTGAGTTATGTTGTTGTTGTTGGAGCCGTTTGGGAACATTGTCATTATAATGCTTGTGTTGGGCAGAGCCTCTGGTGAACAGTTTGTGGACTACCGTAGAGACTTGTACTTCTGTAGAGTAATTGACTATGTCAATTTTCCAGTCATTGTGGACTTTTCCAGTCTAAATTACGAAGAGTCTAGACTTTGTCATTTGTCAGTCCCGTGGGGACTTAGTTTTTTTGACAGCAGGAGAGAGGACTTTGCCTTGTGATACTGATGTCCATACTGACACTTTACCCCACCCTTGTGTTGTAATGTCACTACTCTCCATGTTCATAACTTTACAGCCAGTCTTAATTAAGCTTCCTAATAAACCATTCTCAGTAGGTTATAGGTTATCTGTACTTAGTGGCATCTAGATGCTTGACTTATGCCTCTGTAACGTAATAGCCAGTCTTAAGTTGACTAGTATTCCACTGTTGTTAGATGATTGTGGCCTAGTGACAGCTAGCTGCTGGACTTGTACATTGATAAAATGATTGTTATTAGTTGTGTATATGTGTATAGATCATGTTGTATACTGAGCGGTGTCATAAAGATAAGTTCGCCCCAGTAAACTAGTGGATTTTATCTTAACTTTCACTTAACCCCTGGACATAACTTTTTTGAGGCCAGGTGGCTTTTTGATTATTGATGGAAAGTTCTAGGCCACGACCCATGCGGCGGAATCTTGACACGACAGAGTCGACCACACACTGACTACTTCGCTGCAATTCGTTTTGTCGGGACAAGCAGCCTGCATATATACAATTTCTTCGTTATGCTAGCATAACTGGGAAATAGCAATAGTCCCAGCACCGATGTTTAAGGTATTGTGATTGATTATTCTACGGAAGTCCGACTGCTCGCCCCCTCACTGAGAGACTGACTCCTGTAACTGCTCCCGACCACTTGGGCTGGACGGTAGAGCGACGGTCTCGCTTCATGCAGGTCGGCGTTCAATCCCCGACCGTCGAAGTGGTTTGACACATTCCTGCCTCACGTCCCATCCCAAATCCTTATCCTGACCCCTTCCAAGTGCTATATAGTCGTAATGGCTTGGCGCTTTCCCCCTGATAGTTCCTTCCTTCCTTCCTGTAACTGCTGCTCCACTCTCTCCCTGTGTGTAGTTGTCTCAGTGTTCAACTGTGTCATTTACTGTATACAAACACAATCTGCAACACCTACTCTGTCCAATCCTCTTTCATTACTTTATCACAGAACTCCAGAGGTTCGCTAGGTATGATTTCCTTTCCCGAAATCATGTTGATGTTTCTTTACATATTTGTTGGTGATACTGGTCTGTGTCGTTAAATGTCAACCTATCGCCTTTCTTCAATGTTGACATCATATTTACCTTTTACCAGCAACTGGAAAAATCTTCCTTAGTAACCAAATCATTGAAGATCAGAGCTTGCCAGAGGTATATCGAGGGCTCGTGCGGCTTCCTTTAACATGCATATTATATATATATATATATATATATATATATATATATATATATATATATATATATATATATATATATATATATATATATATATATATATATATTTATATATTATAATAATAATAATAATAATGATATGCATGCATGCTAGTTGTCATTATTAGTCTAATTAGTTACAATAGCTGTCAGTCTCTCGTCTAGAGTTATCTCCTCTACTAGCACTAGGAGTACACACACACACACACACACATGCTAGACTGGCCAACATAAGAACTGCCTTCAGAAACTTGTGTAAGGAATCTTTCAGAACCCTGTATACCACTTATGTAAGACCAATCCTGGAGTATGCAGCTCCAGCCTGGAGTCCATACCTAGTTAAACACAAGACAAAGTTAGAGAAGATTCAGCGGTATGCCACCAGGCTCGTCCCGGAACTGAGAGGATTGAGCTACGAGGAAAGGCTAAAGGAGCTGAACCTCACGTCCCTGGAAAACAGAAGAGTAAGGGGAGACATGATAGCCACCTACAAAATTCTCAGGGGAATTGACAGGGTGGACAAAGACAAACTCTTCAGCACGGGTGGGACACGAACAAGGGGACACAGGTGGAAACTTAGTACCCAGATGAGCCACAGAGACGTTAGAAAGAATTTTTTCAGTGTCAGAGTAGTTAATAAATGGAATGCACTAGGAAGTGATGTGGTGGAGGCTGACTCCATACACAGTTTCAAATGTAGATATGATAGAGCCCAGTAGGCTCAGGAATCTGTACACCAGTTGATTGACAGTTGAGAGGCGGGACCAAAGAGCCAAAGCTCAACCCCCGCAAGCACAATTAGGTGAGTACACACACACACACACATACACACACACACACCGTGAAAACTAGTATTTTGTTCATAGCAAATTTCCTTGTCATTTCCTGCATGTACTCTCCCTCCGGCATTATGTAGTCACTGTCTTTCACTGTCATTTTCCATGTTATGGAACCATATGGTAACTTCGAATGTTTGTTTACTTTGGATGTAATGCTCATAGTTTTCTGGTACTCTTTATGTTAATAAAATTCGTTTCTATGTTAATGTGTTCGTTCATATGTTGCATCTATTTCGGTTCTCCTCTGTCCTCTACTTGTTGTCCCACTCCTTCCTGCTTTACATTTGAGCTACCTGGCATTGTCAATTAAACCTCGGGGTTTGTCTATTCTCCCGAATTGCTGGCCTATATTTTTGGGTATCTGTTCTGCCTTTTTACTTTTATGAATCCTTTTATGGACTCTCTTCACTCTAAATTCTTCCTCCCACTTGCACATTTCCCAGATATTCCCTTATTTTCATGTGATTCTATTTTTCTGTAGTCTGCCCTCCATTTTTCTCATCCCCTTTAAAATCTGACGACTGCCCTTAGTTCCTTCATGTAGGCAGATCAAGGCAGAGGATCAAGATAGAGGAGGATTGTATGAGGCTACAAGATAACCTAGACAAACTGAAGAAATGGTCCGACAAATGGCTACTAAAGTTCAACCCAAGTAAATGTAAGGTAATGAAACTAGGAGGAGGAACTAGGAAGCCAGACACTGGATACCGAATGGGAGATGAAGTCCTTCACGTAACGGACAAAGAGAAAGGTCTAGGGGATGATATCACACCAAACCTGTCTCCCGAAGCCCACATCAAAAGAATAACATCGGCGTCGTTTGCGATGCTGACTAACATCAGAACTGCCTTCAGAAACTTGTGTAAGGAATCCTTCAGAACCTTGTATACCACATATGTAAGGCCAATCCTGGAGTATGCGGCCCCAGTATGGAGCCTGTATCTAGTCAAGCACAAGACGAAGTTGGAAAAAGTTCAGAGGTCTGCCACTAGGCTAGTCCTAGAACTATTATTAAGGCCTGTCGGCCGTCTATCACTCCATCATAGGAGGACGTAATGTCCTCATGAGTTATGAGGACAAACTACTTGAACTCCATCTCACGTGGCTGGAAGACAGAAGAGCTAGGGGAGACATGATCATCACATACAAAATTCTCAGGGGAATTGACAGGGCAGACAAGGATGGATTATTTAACACGGGTGGTACACGCACAAGGAGACACAGGTGGAAACCGAGTGCTCTAAATGAGCCACAGGGACATTAGAGAGAACTTTTTCAGTGTCAGAGTAGTTAGTAAATGGAATGCACTAGGAAGTTATGTGGTGGAGGCTGCAGCTTCATACACAGCTTCAAGTTGGGAGCCGAGCGGACAGCACGCTGGACTTGTGATCCTGTGGTCCCGGGTTCGATCCCGGGCTTCGGCGAGAAACAATGGGCAGAGTTTCTTTCACCCTATGCCCCTGTAACCTAGCAATAAAATAGGTACCTGGGTGTTAGTCAGCTGTACTAACGGTGACCGCGGGGACACTAAAGCACCGAAATCATCTCAAGATAACCTCAAGATAGATATGATAAGAGCCCAGTAGGCTCAGGAACCTGTACATTAGTTGATTGACGGTCGAGAGGCGGGACCAAAGAGCCAAAGCTCAATTCCCCCGCAAGCACAACTAGGTGAGACACACAATGGTCTCTGGCTCAATGCCTTCCTCATCCTGGGTGAAGATGCGCTCCAGTACGCCCGCACCTCCCTCCCCTTCCCTTGTGTCAGCCTTGACATGTTGCGTTAACAAGTTCCTTGTTTTTCTCAGCCAGGAGGAGGGGGAGAGGGGTGGGGTGGGGGTAGTGGAGGGGTAGGGGGGAAGGGCTCCTGATCCCATTTCCATCACCTTACTTGGTGTTCAACTCCAGCAGATGGGTTTAGGTCTACAGCTTGTTCAAGTCATCTTGGAGAATCTTACAATTCCCGTCTGTCTCAACCTTCATTAGTTTCGCTTCGTCTGCAAACATTAACATAAAAGACTCAACTTCTGCAGTCAAGTAATTTACATAAATGAGGAATGGTATGGGACCCAGCACCGATCCTTGAGGCACCCGCTTGTTACTCTACGCCAGTCCGACTTCTCGCCCCGCACATACTTTGTGTGTGTGTGTGTGTGTGTGTGTGTGTGTGTGTGTGTGTGTGTGTGTGTGTGTGTGTGTGTGTGTGTGTGTGTGTGTGTGTGTGTACTCACCTACTTGTGTTTGTGGGGGTTGAGCTCTGGCTCTTTGGTCCCGCCTCTTAACCGTCAATCAACAGGTGTACAGGTTCCTGAGCCTATTGGGCTCTATCATATCTACACTTGAAACTGTGTATGGAGTCAACCTCCACCACATCACTTCCTAATGCATTCCATTTGTCAACCACTCTGACACTAAAAACGTTCTTTCTAATATCTCTGTGGCTCATTTGGGCACTCAGTTTCCACCTGTGTCCCCTTGTGCGTGTGCCCCTTGTGTTAAATAGCCTGTCTTTATCTACCCTATCAATTGCCTTCAGAATCTTCAATGTGATGATCATATCCCCCCTAACTCTTCTGTTTTCCAGCGAAGTGAGGTTTAATTTCCGTAGTCTCTCCTCGTAGCTCATACCTCTCAGCTCGGGTACTAGTCTGGTAGCAAACCTTTGAACCTTTTCCAGTTTAGTCTTATCCTTAACTAGATATGGACTCCATGCTGGGGCTGCATACTCCAGGACTGGCCTGACATATGTGGTATACAAAGTTCCGAATGATTCTTTACACAAGTTTTTGAATGCCGTGTGTGTGTGTGTGTGTGTGTGTGTGTGTGTGTGTGTGTGTGTGTGTGTGTGTGTGTGTGTGTGTGTGTGTGTGTGTGTGTGTGGTGTGTGTGTGTGTGTGTGTAATTACCTAAGTGTAATTACCTAAGTGTAGTTACAGGATGAGAGCTACGCACGTGGTGTCCCGTCTTCCCAGCACTCTTTGTCATATAACGCTTTGAAACTACTGACGGTCTTGGCCTCCACCACCTTCTCCCCTAACTTGTTCCAACCGTCTACCACTCTGTTTGCGAAAGTGAATTTTCTTATATTTCTTCGGCATCTGTGTTTAGCTAGTCTATATCTATGACCTCTTGTTCTTAACGTTCCAGGTCTCAAGAAATCTTCCCTATCGATTTTATCAATTCCTGTTACTATTTTGTATGTAGTGATCATATCACCTCTTTTTCTTCTGTCTTCTAGTTTTGGCATATTTAATGCCTCTAACCTCTCCTCGTAGCTCTTGCCCTTCAGTTCTGGGAGCCACTTAGTAGCATGTCTTTGCACCTTTTCCAGTTTGTTGATGTGCTTCTTAAGATATGGGCACCACACAACTGCTGCATATTCTAGCTTTGGCCTAACAAAAGTCGTGTACAACTTCTTTAGTATATCGCCATCCATGTATTTAAAAGCAATTCTGAAGTTAGAAAGCGTGGCATAGGCTCCTCGCATAATATTCTTTATGTGGTCCTCAGGTGATAGGTTTCTATCTAGAACCACCCCTAGATCTCTTTCTTTATCAGAATTCTTTAAAGATTTCTCAAATAATATATAGGTTGTGTGGGGTCTATCTTTTCCTATTCCACATTCCATAACATGGCATTTATAAACATTAAATTCCATTTGCCAAGTGGCGCTCCATGTACGTGTGTGTGTGTGTGTGTGTGTGTGTGTGTTTGTGTGTGTGTGTACTCACCTAGTTGTACTCACCTAGTTGTGTTTGCGGGGGTTGAGCTCTGGCTCTTTGGTCCCGCCTCTCAACCGTCAATCAACAGGTGTACAGATTCCTGAGCCTATCGGGCTCTGTCATATCTACACTTGAAACTGTGTATGGAGTCAGCCTCCACCACATCACCCCCTAATGCATTCCATTTGTCAACCACTCTGACACTAAAAAAGTTCTTTCTAATATCTCTGTGGCTCATTTGGGCACTCAGTTTCCACCTGTGTCCCCTTGTGCGTGTTCCCCTTGTGTTAAATAGACTGTCTTTATCTACCCTATAGATAATAGATAGATAGATACCCTATGTGTGTGTGTGTGTGTGTGTGTGTGTGTGTGTGTGTGTGTGTGTGTGTGTGTGTGTGTGTGTGTGTGTGTGTGTGTGCGTGCGCGCGTGCTTACCTAATTTGTGCTTGCGGGGGTTGAGCTCTGGCTCTTTGGTCCCGCCTCAACTGTCAATCAACTGGTGTACAGATTCCTGAGCCTACTGGGCTCTATCATATCTACATTTGAAAGTGTGTATGGAGTCTGTTTCCACCACATCCCTGCCTAATGCATTCCATTTACAAACTACTCTGACACTGAAAAAATTATTTCTAATGTCTCTGTGGCTCATCTGGGGACTAAGTTTCACCTGTGTCCCCATGTTCGTGTTTCACACGTGCTGAAGAGTTTGTCTTTGTCCCCCCTTTCAATTCCCCTGAGAATTTGGTAGGTGGTTATCATATCTCCCCTTACTCTTCTGTTTTCCAGGGACGTGAGGTTCAGCTCCTTCAGCCTTTCCTCGTAGCTCATACCTCTCAGTTCCGGGTCCAGTCTGGTGACATACCGCTGAATCTTCTCTGTCTTGGGTTTAACTAGGTATGGACTCCAGGCTGGAGCTGCATATTACAGGATTGGTCTGACATAAGTGGTATACAGGGTCCTGAACGATTCCTTACACAAGTTTCTAAAGGCAGTTCTTATGTTGACCAGTCTAGCATATGCCGCTGATGATATCTTTTGATGTGGGCCTCTGGGGACAGGTTCGGTGTGATATCAACCCCCAGATCTTTCTCTCTATTTGACTCTGGCAGGATTTCGCCTCCCAGATGGTACGTTGTGTTCAGCCTCCTGCTCCCTTCGTCTAATTTCATTACCTTACACTTTCCTGAGTTGAACTTTAGCAGCCATTTTCTAGACCATTCCTCCAGTTTGTCCAGGTCATCCTGTAGTCTCTGTCTATCTTCATCCGTCTTGATTCTTCTCATAATTTTTGCATCATGAACAAACATTGAGAGGAACGAGTCTATACCCTCCGGAAGATCGTTTACATATATTAGAAACAGGATGGGTTCAAGTACTGAGCCCTGTGGGACTCCGCTGGTGACATTTTGCCACTCTGATGTCTCCCCCCCTCACCGTTACTCGCTGTTTCCTATTGCTTAACAGAGGTCACACGCACACACACACACACACACACACACACACACACACACACACACACACACACACACACACACGCACACACACACACACACACACACACACACACACACACACACACACACACACACACACACACACACACACACACACACACACACTCACACACACATATATACATATATGCTCAAATGTTCAGCCAAATCTCCCTCCCCCCCACACCCAATTCCCCACTCTTCTACCCCTCCCCTCCTCCCACAGAGTACCCCCTCCCCCACCTTTCGTTCCTGTCCTCACCCCCCTTTCACCCCATACCCTCCCTGTCCCTCCCCCTTCACTGGATCCCCCGCCCCTCATCCCAGTATCCTCTGAGACCCTGTTATCCAACTCACAGGTCCTCACACCCATGGAACAGCTTACCCCACCAGCAGAACACTCACCAAGGAGGCGATTTGAGAAGGGACAGAAGAAAGTGAGCCTCAAAGCAATGTACACTAACATAGATGGAATTACAAATAAAGCAAATGAGCTTGGAGAACGGGTACTAGAGGAAAACCCAGACATAATAGTCATCACAGAAACAAAGCTAACGAAAACGATAAGAAACGCAGTGTTCCTACAGGACTATTATGTTATGAGGAAAGAGAGGGAAGGAAGAGGTGGTGGTGGTGGTGTAGCTCTGCTGGTAAGAAAAGGCTGGGATTTTGAGGAGATGGTTATTCAGGGCTGTAAAGGTTTCAGTGACTACATAGCAGGTACCATAACAAATGGAGGGAAAAAATTATAGTCGTAGTCATATATTATCCACCACCAAATGACAGAAGACCCAGACAGGAATATGATAGAAACAACATGGCCACCATTAACATAATAGAAAGAGCAGCTTCTGCTGCTACCAGGAATGGATCTGGTCTACTAATATAGGAGACTTCAACCATGGGATGATAGATTGGGAGAAGAGAGACCCGCATGGAGGACCAGAAACATGGAGAGCTAAGCTGCTGGACGTGGCAACAAGAAACTTTCTAAGCCAGCACATCAAGAAACCAACAAGAATGAGAGAAGATGAACCAGCAATGCTTGATGTGATATTTACCCTAAATGAGTGGGATATAAGGGAAGTTAAGATGGAAGCACCCTTGGGAATGAGTGATCACAGTGTATTGAACATTGAGTACCTGGCAGAGCTAGGAATTATCTCCCCCAAAAAAGAACTAGGAATCAAAAGGCTGGCATTCCGAAATGGGAATTATGAACAGATGAGAAGTTTCCTAAGGGAAATACTTTGGGACACAGACCTCAGATAAGTCTGTACAAGGTATGATGGACTATGTTACCCAAAAGTGTCAGGAGGCAGTAAACAGGTTCATCCCGGCTCAATGGGAAAAATCCGAGAAGCAACAGAAGAATCCATGATATAGTAGGGCATGTATGGAAGCGAAGAAACTGAACAAAAGGGCGTGGAGGAACTCCCGCAATAACAGAACACCAGAAAGCAGAGAGAGAGACCAGAGAACCAGGAATGAGTACGTCAGGGTGAGAAGAGAAGCAGAGAAAAGTTTTTAAAATGATATTGCAAACAAAGCCAAGACCGAACCAAAGCTACTCCACAGTCACATGAGAAGGAAAACAACAGTGAAAGAACAGGTATTGAAACTTTGAACAGGCGAGGACAGGTATACAGAGAATAACAAAGAAGTGTGTGAAGAACTCAAGAGGGTCCAGGAGGTCTTCACAATCGAACAAGGTGAGGTCACTGTGCTAGGAGAAAGGGAGGTAAACCAGGCGGCCTTGGAAGTGTTCGAAATTACGAGAGAGGAGGTCAAGAGACACCTTCTGGATCTGGATGTTAGAAAGGCTGTTGGTCCAGACGGGATCTCACCATGGGTACTGAAAGATTGTGCTGAGGCACTTTGCATGCCACTCTCCATAGTGTATAGTAAGTCACTGGAGACGGGATACCTACCAGAAATATGGAAGATCGCGAATGTGGTCCCAATATACAAAAAGGGCGACAGGCAAGAGACACTGAACTACAGGCCAGTGTCCTTGACTTGTATACCATTCAAGGTGATGGAGAAGTTCGTGAGAAAAAAAACTGGTAACACATCTGGAGAGAAGGGACTTCGTGACAAATCGCCAACATGGGTTCAGGGAGGGTAAATCTTGCCTGACAGGCATAATAGAATTTTACGACCAGGTGACAAAGATTAAGCAAGAAAGAGAGGGCATGGGCGGGCTGCATTTTCTTGGATTGTCGGAAAGCCTTTGACACAGTACCGCATAAGAGGCTGGTACATAAGCTGGAGAGACAGGCAGGTGTAGCTGATAAGGTGCTCCAGTGGATAAGGGAGTACCTAAGCAATAGGAAGCAAAGAGTTACGGTGAGGGGTGAGACTTCCGATTGGCGGGAAGTCACCAGTGGAGTCCCACAGGGCTCTTTACTCGGTTCAATCATGTTTCTGATATATGTAAATGATCTCCCGGAGGGTATCGACTCATTTCTCTTAATGTTTGCGGACGATGCCAAAATTATGAAGGGAATAAGACAGAAGAGGACTGTTTGAGGCTTCAAGAAGACCTAGACAAGCTGAAGGAATGGTCGAACAAATTGTTGTTAGAGTTTAACCCAACCAAATGTAATGTAATGAAGATAAGTGTAGGGAGCAGGTGGCCAGATACAAGGTATCATCTGAGAGAGAAAATTCTTCAAGAGTCAGTGAAAGAAAAAGACTTGGGGGGTTGATATCACGCCAGACCTGTCTCTTGCAGCACATATCAAAAGGATAACATCAGCGGCATATGTCAGGCTGGCCAACATACGAACGGCATTCAGAAACTTGTGTAAAGAATCATTCAGAACTTTGTATACCGCATATGTCAGGCCAATTCCTGGAGTATGCAGCCCCAGCATGGAGTCCATATCTAGTCAAGGATACGACTAAACTGGAAAAGGTTCAAAGGTTTGCCACCAGACTAGTACCCGAGCTGAGAGGTATGAGCTACGAGGAGAGACTACGGGAATTAAGCCTCACTTCGCTGGAAGACAGAAGAGTTAGTGGGGACATGATCACCACATTCAAGATTCTGAAGGGAATTGATAGGGTAGATAAAGACAGGCTATTTAAAACAAGGGGCACACGCACAAGGGGACACAGGTGGAAACTGAGTGCCCAAATGAGCCACAGATATATTAGAAAGAACTTTTTTAGTGTCAGAGTGGTTGACAAATGGAATGTATTATGAAGTGATGTGGTGGAGGCTGACTCCATACACAGTTTCAAGTGTAGATATGATAGAGCCCAATAGGCTCAGGAATCTGTACACCTGTTGATTGACGGTTGAGAGGCGGGATCAAAGAGCCAAAGCTCCACCCCCGCAAACACAACTAGGTGAGTACAACTTAGGTGAGTACACACACGCACATTCACACTGGAGAGTGAAAATTTTTGAATATATATATATGCAAATCTAGACAAACTTAGAGCAAGGGTTACCGGAAGGTGGGCAGTCAAAATCAAAACATTAATGTCGCACAGAAGGAATTAACTTGTACAGTCAACCCTGGATTAAATTTTTATGGGTTTCACGAAAATAATCGGCTAGTCCATCTTAAAAGGTGAACTAGCCTATTAAAACAAAATATCAGTGAAAAAGAAGAAAGTGAATAACATGCAAATGAGACTCGAGGGACAAATCCAGAATTTAATGACAGAAAATGAGCGTGGGAAGTGAAGAGGGAAGAACAAGTATTTGAAGAAGAAAACAAAACGATCGAATAATAAGGACTGGACCTCATAGCAACTCTGCAGACTAGCAAAGCTTTCACTCAGGAAAGGATAGAAGTTAAGACAAAAATATCATGCGCAGGTCAAATGGTGAAGGCTCCTAATGGATTAGAAATGTGTAGGGAAGATACGAAAGAAGTATATGAATAAGTTGTAAAATGAAGAATAAAATAAGAAGAAAGATTCAAAGAATTGTGTAAGGAAATAAAAATAAACAGAAATGAGACGTGAGAAACAGACATTAGAAAGGTCATCAAGAAAGAGCTGTCATCTAATAGTCATAACACACAACACAAGAGTTAGAAGTAAGTTCATAATAATTTGTTTGGTTATAAGGTAAAGAAGACTGCAGTTTGTATACGTAAAAGGTATAAAATTGCCTCTTCAGGGTGATGCTCAATGGAGTAAAAGCAATACCAGACGTTCGAAGAAGTGCCAGAAAATTAATTTGATAATAATGGAACCAACTACTGAAGCTAAAATTTTTCAACGGAAGACATGGGGAGAAGCTGAACCTGAACCTCAATGGTTCAGATTCTCAACTCAACGCAACCTTAACGCAATTCTGAACCTCAACGCAAAACATTAAAATAAAGGTAGGAATGAAGAAGAAGAACACATTTGGTTACTTGGGTATTGTGAAATACTTACCCGAAATCAAACCACTAAAATCATCATAGGAATTTGTTTGTTGGTGAAGTTATGCTACTAGGCGGGAAATAAGAGCCTTTGGATGACTGCCATGCCGTTCAATATGACTGTCATGTCGTTCAAGATGTTATATATATATATATATATATATATATATAGGGGGTACCACCACTGGTGTAATTATAGGGACCCACAGCCTCAGGGACCTATATATATATATATATATATATATATATATATATATATATATATATTAGATATATATATATATATATATATATATATATATATATATATATATATATAGATATATATATATATATATATATATATATATATATATATATATATATATATATATATATATATATATATATATATATATATATATATATATATATATATATATATATGCAATTGACGATCACAAAACACTGATCATTTTATGCGGAAAATCCACAGAGAAATATGAAATGAGGTGAACGTTTCGGCTTTGTTAAAGCCTTTGTCAACACCAGACTGACTCAGTCTGAGTCAGTCTGGTGTTGACAAAGGCTTTAACAAAGCCGAAACGTTCACCTCATTTCATATTTCTCTGTGGATTTTCCGCATATATATATATATATATAAATATATATATATATATATATATATATATATATATATATATATATATATATATATATATATATATATATATATATATGTCGTACCTAGTAGCCAAAATGTACTTCTCAGCCTACTATGCAAGGCCCGATTTGCCTAATAAGCCAAGTTTTCATGAATTTATATATTTTCTCTACTTTTTTTCTTATGAAATGATAAAGCTACCCATTTCATTATGTATGAGGTCATTTTTTTTTATTTGAGTTAAAATTAACGTAGATATATGACCAAACCTAACCAACCCTACCTAACCTAACCTTACCTATCTTTATAGGTTAGGTTAGGTTAGGTAGCAGAAAAAGTTAGGTTAGGTTAGGTTAGGTAGGTTAGGTAGTCGAAAAACAATTAATTCATGAAAACTTGGCTTATTAGGCAAATCGGGTCTCGCATAGTAGGCCGAGAAGTGCGTTCTGGCTACTAGGTACGACATATATATATATATATATATATATATATATATATATATATATGTCGTACCTAATAGCCAGAACGCACTTTTCAGCCAACTATGCATGGCCCAATTTACCTAATAAGCCAAGTTTCCATGAATTATTGTTTTTTCGACTACCTAACCTACCTAACCTAACCTAACCTAACTTTTTCTGCTACCTAACCTAACCTAACCGATAGAGATAGGTTAGGTTAGGTTAGGTAGGGTTGGTTAGGTTCGGTCATATATCTACGTTAATTTTAACTCCAATAAAAAAAATTGACCTCATACATAATGAAATGGGTAGCTTTATCATTTCATAAGAAAAAAATTAGAAAAAATATATTTATTCAGGAAAACTTGGCTTATTAGGCAAATCGGGATTTTTATAGTAGGCTGAGAAGTGCGTTCTGGCTACTAGGTACGACATATATATATATATATATATATATATATATATATATATATATATATATATATATATATATATATATATATTTATATATATATATGTCGTACCTAATAGCCAGAACGCACTTCTCAGCCTACTATTCAAGGCCCGATTTGCCTAATAAGCCAAGTTTTCATGAATTAATGTTTTTTCGTCTACCTAACCTACCTAACCTAACCTAACCTAGCTTTTTTTGGCTACCTAACCTAACCTTACCTATAAATATAGGTTAGGTTAGGTTAGGTAGGGTTGGTTAGGTTCGGTCATATATCTACGTTAATTTTAACTCCAAAAAAAAAAAATTGACCTCATACATAGAGAAAAGGGTTGCTTTATCATTTCATAAGAAAAAAATTATAGTAAATATATTAATTCAGGAAAACTTGGCTTATTAGGCAAATCGGGCCTTGAATAGTAGGCTGAGAAGTGAGTTCTGGCTACTAGGTACGACATATATATATATATATATATATATATATATATATATATATATATATATATATATATATATATATATGTCGTACCTAGTAGCCAGAACGCACTTCTCAGCCTACTATGCAAGGCTCGATTTGCTTAACAAGCCAAGTTTTCCTGAATTAATATATTTTCTCTAATTTTTTTCTTATGAAATGATAAAGCTATCCATTTCATTACGTATGAGGTCAATTTTTTTTATTGGAGTTAAAATTAACGTAGATATATGACCGAACCTAACCAACCCTACCTAACCTAACCTAACCTATCTTAATAGGTTAGGTTAGGTTAGGTAGCCGAAAAAGTTAGGTTAGGTTAGGTTAGGTAGGTTAGGTAGTCGAAAAACAATTAATTCATGAAAACTTGGCTTATTAGGCAAATCGGGCCTTGCATAGTAGGCTGAGAAGTGCATTCTGGCTACTAGGTACGACATATATATATATATATATATATATATATATATATATATATATATATATATATATATATATATGTCGTACCTAATAGCCAGAACGCACTTCTCAGCCTACTATGCAATGCCCGATTTGCCTAATAAGCCAAGTTTTCATGAATTAATTGTTTTTCGACTACCTAACCTACCTAACCTAACCTAACCTAACTTTTTAGGCTACCTAACCTAACCTAACCTATAAAGATAGGTTAGGTTAGGTTAGGTAGGGTTGGTTAGGTTCGGTCATATATCTACGTTAATTTTAACTCCAATAAAAAAAAAATTGACCTCATACATAATGAAATGGGTAGCTTTATCATTTCATAAGAAAAAAGTTAGAGAAAATATATTAATTCAGGAAAACTTGGCTTATTAGGCAAATCGGGCCTTGCATAGTAGGCCGAGTACGACGTTCTGGCTACTAGGTACGACATATATATATATATATATATATGTCGTACCTAGTAGCCAGAACGCACTTCTCAGCCTACTATGCAAGGCCCGATTTGCCGATTAAGCTAAGTTTTCATGAATTAATTGTTTTTCGACTACCTAACCTACTTAACCTAACCTAACCTAACTTTTTCGGCTACCTAACCTAACCTAACCTATAAAGATAGGTTAGGTTAGGTTAGGTAGGGTTGGTTAGGTTTGGTCATATATTTACGTTAATTTTGACTCCAATAAAAAAAAATGACCTCATACATAATGAAATGGGTAGCTTTATCATTTCATAAGAAAAAAATAGAGAAAATATATTAATTCAGGAAAACTTGGCTTAATAGGCAAATCGGGCCTTGCATAGTAGGCTGAGAAGTGCGTTCTGGCTACTAGGTACGACATATATATATATATATATATATATATATATATATATATATATATATATATATATATATATATGTCGTACCTAGTAGCCAGAACGCACTTCTCAGCCTACTATGCAAGGCCCGATTTGCCTAATAAGCCAAGTTTCCCTGAATTAATATATTTTCTCAAGTTTTTTTCTTATGAAATGATAAATCTACCCATTTCATTATGTATGAGATCAATGTTTTTTTATTGGAGTTAAAATTAACATAGATATATGACCGAACCTAACCAACCCTACCTAACCTAACCTAACCTATCTTTATAGGTTAGATTAGGTTTGGTAGCCGAAAAAGTTAGGTTAGGTTAGGTTAGGTAGGTTAGGTAGTCGAAAAATAATTAAATCATGAAAATTTGGCTTATTAGGCAAATCGGGCCTTGCATAGTAGGCTGAGAAGTGCGTTCTGGCTACTAGGTACGACATATATATATATATATATATATATATATATATATATATATATATATATATATATATATATATATATATATATATATATATATATATATATATATACACATATATATATATATATATACATATATATATATATATATATATATATATATATATGTATATATATAAATATATATATATATATATATATATATATATATATATATATATATATATATATATATATATATATATATGTATATATATATATATATATGTATATATATATATATATATATATATATATATATATATATATATATATATATATATTAAAGTTGCAAATGCCGTTGCTGGGACTAGAACCTCCGCCCGCATGTTGCCAAGCCGAGTGCTGTACCACTGTACCACCATCCTGGCACTCGGCTTTGCTCACTAGTTAATCAATACAGCTAATTCAGGGAGCACATTGGGCCAGCTGGTGCTCACTATTGGTTCATTATCGTGCACAATATCTCTACTGAGACGTGCTCAGCCTCTATCATCACCTACACGGCGAAAGACTAAAAAAAAACACCCTAAACAAATTGAAACCTGAAACCCAATTACATATTATCATAGCTGGAGTACATTGATTACAATTACATAATAACAATATGAGTACAGTTACGATGCATCGTGGCTAGGGGGAAGGGGGGAGGGGATGATTGCAGTTTTCAGCAAAAGTATTATTGTTTTGTTCAATGAGATACATTGATACATTATGTGTCTATGAGATGATAGGGGATAAGAGGGGTTCGAACCCGCATCCCTGGCACACATGGTTCAGTTAGTAGCACGTTTGCCTGGGGAGTCCAGCGATGTGGATTTGATCCCATTATACAGACTAAATATTTTCTGACAAGAGTGTAAATTAACTATATTCATTAGTAGAAGTTGTCTGATTGTCTGTCTGTCCAAGGATGTAGGGTTGGAGCTTGGGGATAGCCTAACCCAACTTTGCACTGTGATTTATGTTGGGTAGAAGCTCAACATGGACGGATTGAGGGTCAACACCATTATCACAGAAAAACGTTAGCTACCTCCATTAGGCCACCCCATGAACATGATGGCTACTCAGGAGAAGAAATTTCGATGATATTATAACAAAAGCTCGCTCAGAGTCCACAGGATCGTTGGTAAATAGTGACTCTACATCCAACGAGGATCTAATCCCCGTGGCCCGTGTTTCCCGCAATAAGTCAACAAATTCCTTGGAAGATTTCAAGCTGAAAGCACAAGGTACATAAGGAGTCAGCAACCCGTAGAGTCGCTTAGCCAGTCTGTATGTGGGTGTGGGTATCTGGCTGATGATTAGCCAAAGTGGGTTTCCAGGCTTGTGAGCATTGACATTTCCATATGCATACCCAGGTTTGTATTCCCCAACAACTTTTGGCAGGTGGAATTAGGATTTCTTGGTGTTTACAGTTTCGATCAATCTGTTTACCTTCGTTTTCAGTATCAAGTGTATCATAAGTGTAGTGTTAAGTGTAAATAAGTCTTTGAGAATGTAAGAAGCCCTTTCAAAATGCTTCTAGGCGTCAGACTATTAATAAAAATGAATTTTGGAGAATTGATATTTCCATTACCATCGACAGTGAAGAAAAACATAAGAAATATTGAGAAAATTCGTGTTAGAATTATTATTATTATTCATTCCTTTTCGGTCATATTCAACAATATATATATATATATATATATATATATATATATATATATATATATATATATATATATATATATATATATATATATATATATATATATATATATATATATATATATATATATATATATATATATATATATATATATATATATATATATATATATATATATATATATATATATATATATATATATATTTGTAGAAAGTCCTTTTTGCTTGACCAAACTTTTGCTTGTCCAAGCAAAAAGGACTTTCTACAAACAGACTACTAAGTCTAAACCAGAACTGAAAAATTCGTTGGTATTACCATATTCTGAGGGTCTAGTAAATCTTGCCCCAGCCCTGAAGAACCTTAATATTAATCTAGTGTTCAAAAATGATAATACAGTTAAGTCCATGTTAATTAAGAACTCGCCCTCGTCTGCAGCAGGTTGTGTGTATTCCATCCCTTGTAATGAGTGTGCATGTGTTTACATCGGCCAGACAGGTAAATCTCTTTCCTCGCGTTTAAAACAGCATTCATATGCTATTCGTACAGCCCAGCAATCCAGTGCATTGTATTTACATTCCAGCTTATGTAATCATTCTATCGACTTCAAAGGGGCAAAATGTATTATTAAAAGTAAGGATTTTGTTGAACGAAACGTGATCGAGTCTGCTCTGATCAAACATTGTAGCAACAGCCTTAATGTGAGCCCCGGTATGTACAAGTTGGATCCCTATATAAGCCTTAATATAGCACGTCAAAACAATATAGCAATCATTTAACACGTATGACACTTGGAGATATTAATAGGAGCTGCCTCGTATGGGCCAATAGGCCTTCTGCAGTTACCTTCTTTCTTTCCTCCACTTATTTTTGGTGGTCAGGTGATCTGCCCAGGCGGATATAAAGGTCTGATCAGCAATCTTATCTTCATTCTACTTTGCTCTGATGAAGGCGAATTAGCCGAAAACGCCATAAGCATTTTCTATTTTTCACATGTGGTTATTCTGCATACTTGGATCAGTGTTTTTGTGATCATTGTTGCATATATATATATATATATATATATATATATATATATATATATATATATATATATATATAAACAAGCCTGAATGGTCCCCAGGACTATATGCGACTGAAAACTCAAACCCCAGAAGTGACTCGAACCCATACTCCCAGGAGCAACGCAACTGGTATCTACAGGACGCCTTAATCTGCTTGACCATCACGACCGGACAAAAGGAAGTGATAGCCGAAGCTATTTCAACCACTTCCCCGCCGGCACTCGGATGGTAATTTTGGGCATAGCATTTTATCAAATCACCTCATTCTTTGGGGCACACGCGAAGAACACAAATGCAAACAAGCCTGAATGATCCCCAGGACTATATGCGACTGAAAACTCACACCCCAGAAGTGACTCGAACCAATACTCCCAGGAGCAACGCAACTGGTATCTATACTGGAAATATATATATATATATATATATATATATATATATATATATATATATATATATATATATATATATATATATATATATATATATATATATATATATAATATATATATCATTGAATATGACTGCATATTCTGTATTTACTATATTTTGATTTAGGGCTTCTATCCCTCTATTTTCTTAGCATCAGGGCTTAGCTGAAATAGGTATTCTCCAAAACTCATTTTCGTGATAAGACAATAAAGGAGAAAACATGGGGGATTCATAAGGGATAAATGGGGGGGGGGTGAAACATAAGAATAGAGGTAACTGCGGAAGGCCTATTGGCCCATACGAGGCAACTGCTAACTACATACAAAGATTAATCAAGTGTAATTAGCCTGTTATGTTGAACAGTGTCTTCTATGTTGGCATCGTTATGTTCTGGTCTTGTCGTTACTCTCATGGTGGGTAAAGTAAATAGTTCCGTGATTTGGGTGTTCATGGAAGGTTGTTCTATTCATATGTGAATTGCTTCAAGAATTTGTAATCTTCTTTCAAGTTCTATTCAGTTGTGTATTTGTAAACTAAAGTCTTTGAAAATGTAATAAGTTTTACGAAACGCGCTCGTGTCGCGTCAGACTAGAAATAAAAATGAATTTTGGAGAATTGATTTTTGATTTACCTCCAACAGTGAAAAGAAATGTACGAAAGATTGAGAAAATTCGTGTTAGAATTATTAATCTTACTTTTTCGGTCATATTTAATAATATATATATGTATATATATATATATATATATATATATATATATATATATATATATATATATATATATATATATATATATATATATATATATATATATATATATATATATATATATATATATATATATATATATATATATTAGTATATTTTGGTAGCAGTCTTTCCTGTAGACATATATTATTAAATATGACCGAAAAAGTAAGATTAATAATTCTAACACGAATTTTCTCAATCTTTCGTACATTACACTTCACTGTTGGAGGTAAATAAAAAATCACTTCTCCAAAATTCATTTTTATTTCTAGTCTGACGCGACACGGGCGCGTTTCGTAAAACTTATTACATTTTCAAAGACTTCACAAATACACAACTGATTAGAACGTATCTCTGATTTTATATCTACATTTGAGTGAGGTGGGAAGGGTGATGTGGCATTAACACAAGACAGAACAGGAGGGGATATTAATAGGGTATTAAAAGTATCAACACAAGACAGAACAGAAACAATGGGTATTGAATAGAAGTGTTTGTAGAAAGCCTATTGGTCCATATTTCTTGATGCTTCTATATTGGAGCGGAGTCTTGAGGTGGGTAGAATATAGTTGTGCAATAATTGGCTGTTGATTGCTGGTGTTGACTTCTTGATGTGTAGTGCCTCGCAAACGTCAAGCCGCCTGCTATCGCTGTATCTATCGATGATTTCTGTGTTGTTTTTCTAGGATTTCTCTGGCGATGGTTTGGTTATGGGAAGAGATTATATGTTCCTTAATGGAGCCCTGTTGCTTATGCATCGTTAAACGCCTAGAAAGAGATGTTGTTGTCTTGCCTATATACTGGGTTTTTTGGAGCTTACAGTCCCCAAGTGGGCATTTGAAGGCATAGACGACATTAGTCTCTTTTATAAGCGTTCTGTTTTGTGTCTGGAGAGTTTCTCATGAGTAGGCTGGCCGTTTTTCTGGTTTTATAGTAAATCGTCAGTTGTATCCTCTGATTTTTGTCTGTAGGGATAACGTTTCTATTAACAATATCTTTCAGGACCCTTTCCTCCGTTTTATGAGCTGTGGAAAAGAAGTTCCTGTAAAATAGTCTAATAGGGGGTATAGGTGTTGTGTTAGTTGTCTCTTCAGAGGTTGCATGGCTTTTCACTTTCCTTCTTATGATGTCTTCGACGAAACCATTGGAGAAGCCGTTATTGACTAGGACCTGCCTTACCCTACAGAGTTCTTCGTCGACTTGCTTCCATTCTGAGCTGTGGCTGAGAGCACGGTCGACGTATGCGTTAACAACACTCCTCTTGTACCTGTCAGGGCAGTCGCTGTTGGCATTTAGGCACATTCCTATGTTTGTTTCCTTAGTGTAGACTGCAGTGTGGAAACCTCCGCCCTTTTCCATGACTGTTACATCTAGAAAAGGCAGCTTCCCATCCTTTTCCGTCTCGTAAGTGAAACGCAGCACGGAACTCTGCTCAAATGCCTCCTTCAGCTTCTGCAGATGTCTGACATCAGGTACCTGTGTAAAAATGTCGTCAACATACCTGCAGTATATGGCCGGTTTCAAGTTCATGTCGACTAAGACTTTTTGCTCGATGGTACCCATGTAAAAGTTTGCAAACAGGACACCTAGGGGAGAACCCATGGCGACCCCATCTACTTGCTTATACATGTGCCCATCCGGGCTCAAGAAGGGTGCCTCTTTAGTACAGGCTTGGAGTAGTTTCCTCAGAATACTTTCTGGCATGTCAAGAGGAGTACAGGCGGCTGGATCACGATACACTCTGTCGGCTATCATTCCGATTGTCTCGTCCACAGGTACGTTGGTAAACAGCGATTCTACGTCCAACGAGGCTCTTATCCCTGTGGCCCGTGTGCCCCGCAGTAAGTCCACAAATTCCTTTGAATTTGCGCCTTCAGCCTGAAGTCTCCAAAGGAATTTGTGGACTTACTGCGGGGCACACGGGCCACAGGGATAAGAGCCTCGTTGGACGTAGAATCGCTGTTTACCAACGTACCTGTGGACGAGACAATCGGAATGATAGCCGACAGAGTGTATCGTGATCCAGCCTGTACTCCTCTTGACATGCCAGAAAGTATTCTGAGGAAACTACTCCAAGCCTGTACTAAAGAGGCACCCTTCTTGAGCCCGGATGGGCACATGTATAAGCAAGTAGATGGGGTCGCCATGGGTTCTCCCCTAGGTGTCCTGTTTGCAAACTTTTACATGGGTACCATCGAGCAAAAAGTCTTAGTCGACATGAACTTGAAACCGGCCATATACTGCAGGTATGTTGACGACATTTTTACACAGGTACCTGATGTCAGACATCTGCAGAAGCTGAAGGAGGCATTTGAGCAGAGTTCCGTGCTGCGTTTCACTTACGAGACGGAAAAGGATGGGAAGCTGCCTTTTCTAGATGTAACAGTCATGGAAAAGGGCGGAGGTTTCCACACTGCAGTCTACACTAAGGAAACAAACATAGGAATGTGCCTAAATGCCAACAGCGACTGCCCTGACAGGTACAAGAGGAGTGTTGTTAACGCATACGTCGACCGTGCTCTCAGCCACAGCTCAGAATGGAAGCAAGTCGACGAAGAACTCTGTAGGGTAAGGCAGGTCCTAGTCAATAACGGCTTCTCCAATGGTTTCATCGAAGACATCATAAGAAGGAAAGTGAAAAGCCATGCAACCTCTGAAGAGACAACTAACACAACACCTATACCCCCTATTAGACTATTTTACAGGAACTTCTTTTCCACAGCTCATAAAACGGAGGAAAGGGTCCTGAAAGATATTGTTAATAGAAACGTTATCCCTACAGACAAAAATCAGAGGATACAACTGACGATTTACTATAAAACCAGAAAAACGGCCAGCCTACTCATGAGAAACTCTCCAGACACAAAACAGAACGCTTTAAAAGAGACTAATGTCGTCTATGCCTTCAAATGCCCACTTGGGGACTGTAAGCTCCAAAAAACCCAGTATATAGGCAAGACAACAACATCTCTTTCTAGGCGTTTAACGATGCATAAGCAACAGGGCTCCATTAAGGAACATATAATCTCTTCCCATAACCAAACCATCGCCAGAGAAATCCTAGTAAACAACACAGAAATCATCGATAGATACAGCGATAGCAGGCGGCTTGACGTTTGCGAGGCACTACACATCAAGAAGTCAACACCAGCAATCAACAGCCAATTATTGCACAACTATATTCTACCCACCTCAAGACTCCGCTCCAATATAGAAGCATCAAGAAATATGGACCAATAGGCTTTCTACAAACACTTCTATTCAATACCCATTGTTTCTGTTCTGTCTTGTGTTGATACTTTTAATACCCTATTAATATCCCCTCCTGTTCTGTCTTGTGTTAATGCCACATCACCCTTCCCACCTCACTCAAATGTAGATATAAAATCAGAGATACGTTCTAATCAGTTGTGTATTTGTGAAGTCTTTGAAAATGTAATAAGTTTTACGAAACGCGCCCGTGTCGCGTCAGACTAGAAATAAAAATGAATTTTGGAGAAGTGATTTTTGATTTACCTCCAACAGTGAAGTGTAATGTACGAAAGATTGAGAAAATTCGTGTTAGAATTATTAATCTTACTTTTTCGGTCATATTTAATAATATATATATATATATATATATATATATATATATATATATATATATATAACTGAAAACTCACACCCCAGAAGTGACTCGAACCCATACTCCCAGGAGCAACGCAACTAGTATGTACAGGGACGCCTTAATCCGCTTGACCATCACGACCGGACATAAGGAAGTGATAGCCGAGGCTATTTGAACCACTTCCCCGCCGGCACTCGGATGGTAATCTTGGGCATAGCATTTTATCAAATCACCTCATTCTTTGGGGCACACGTGAGGAACACAAATGCAAACAAGCCTGAATGGTCCCCAGGACTATATACAACTGAAAACTCACACCCCAGAAGTGACTCGAACCCATACTCCCAGGAGCAACGCAACTAGTATGTACAGGGACGCCTTAATCCGCTTGACCATCACGACCGGACATAAGGAAGTGATAGCCGAGGCTATTTGAACCACTTCCCCGCCGGCACTCGGATGGTAATCTTGGGCATAGCATTTTATCAAATCACCTCATTCTTTGGGGCACACGTGAGGAACACAAATGCAAACAAGCCTGAATGGTCCCCAGGACTATATACAACTGAAAACTCACACCCCAGAAGTGACTCGAACCCATACTCCCAGGAGCAACGCAACTAGTATGTACAGGGACGCCTTAATCCGCTTGACCATCACGACCGGACATAAGGAAGTGATAGCCGAGGCTATTTGAACCACTTCCCCGCCGGCACTCGGATGATAATCTTGGGCATAGCATTACCAATACCTCCATATGTCCGGTCGTGATGGTCAAGCGGATTAAGGCGTCCCTGTACATACTAGTTGCGTTGCTCCTGGGAGTATGGGTTCGAGTCACTTCTGGGGTGTGAGTTTTCAGTTGTATATAGTCCTGGGGACCATTCAGGCTTGTTTGCATTTGTGTTCCTCACGTGTGCCCCAAAGAATGAGGTGATTTGATAAAATGCTATGCCCAAGATTACCATCCGAGTGCCGGCGGGGAAGTGGTTCAAATAGCCTCGGCTATCACTTCCTTATGTCCGGTCGTGATGGTCAAGCGGATTAAGGCGTCCCTGTACATACTAGTTGCGTTGCTCCTGGGAGTATGGGTTCGAGTCACTTCTGGGGTGTGAGTTTTCAGTTGTATATAGTCCTGGGGACCATTCAGGCTTGTTTGCATTTGTGTTCCTCACGTGTGCCCCAAAGAATGAGGTGATTTGATAAAATGCTATGCCCAAGATTACCATCCGAGTGCCGGCGGGGAAGTGGTTCAAATAGCCTCGGCTATCACTTCCTTATGTCCGGTCGTGATGGTCAAGCGGATTAAGGCGTCCCTGTACATACTAGTTGCGTTGCTCCTGGGAGTATGGGTTCGAGTCACTTCTGGGGTGTGAGTTTTCAGTTGTATATAGTCCTGGGGACCATTCAGGCTTGTTTGCATTTGTGTTCCTCACGTGTGCCCCAAAGAATGAGGTGATTTGATAAAATGCTATGCCCAAGATTACCATCCGAGTGCCGGCGGGGAAGTGGTTCAAATAGCCTCGGCTATCACTTCCTTATGTCCGGTCGTGATGGTCAAGCGGATTAAGGCGTCCCTGTACATACTAGTTGCGTTGCTCCTGGGAGTATGGGTTCGAGTCACTTCTGGGGTGTGAGTTTTCAGTTGTATATAGTCCTGGGGACCATTCAGGCTTGTTTGCATTTGTGTTCCTCACGTGTGCCCCAAAGAATGAGGTGATTTGATAAAATGCTATGCCCAAGATTACCATCCGAGTGCCGGCGGGGAAGTGGTTCAAATAGCCTCGGCTATCACTTCCTTATGTCCGGTCGTGATGGTCAAGCGGATTAAGGCGTCCCTGTACATACTAGTTGCGTTGCTCCTGGGAGTATGGGTTCGAGTCACTTCTGGGGTGTGAGTTTTCAGTTGTATATAGTCCTGGGGACCATTCAGGCTTGTTTGCATTTGTGTTCCTCACGTGTGCCCCAAAGAATGAGGTGATTTGATAAAATGCTATGCCCAAGATTACCATCCGAGTGCCGGCGGGGAAGTGGTTCAAATAGCCTCGGCTATCACTTCCTTATGTCCGGTCGTGATGGTCAAGCGGATTAAGGCGTCCCTGTACATACTAGTTGCGTTGCTCCTGGGAGTATGGGTTCGAGTCACTTCTGGGGTGTGAGTTTTCAGTTGTATATAGTCCTGGGGACCATTCAGGCTTGTTTGCATATGTGTTCCTCACGTGTGCCCCAAAGAATGAGGTGATTTGATAAAATGCTATGCCCAAGATTACCATCCGAGTGCCGGCGGGGAAGTGGTTCAAATAGCCTCGGCTATCACTTCCTTATGTCCGGTCGTGATGGTCAAGCGGATTAAGGCGTCCCTGTACATACTAGTTGCGTTGCTCCTGGGAGTATGGGTTCGAGTCACTTCTGGGGTGTGAGTTTTCAGTTGTATATAGTCCTGGGGACCATTCAGGCTTGTTTGCATTTGTGTTCCTCACGTGTGCCCCAAAGAATGAGGTGATTTGATAAAATGCTATGCCCAAGATTACCATCCGAGTGCCGGCGGGGAAGTGGTTCAAATAGCCTCGGCTATCACTTCCTTATGTCCGGTCGTGATGGTCAAGCGGATTAAGGCGTCTCTGTACATACTAGTTGCGTTGCTCCTGGGAGTATGGGTTCGAGTCACTTCTGGGGTGTGAGTTTTCAGTTGTATATAGTCCTGGGGACCATTCAGGCTTGTTTGCATTTGTGTTCCTCACGTGTGCCCCAAAGAATGAGGTGATTTGATAAAATGCTATGCCCAAGATTACCATCCGAGTGCCGGCGGGGAAGTGGTTCAAATAGCCTCGGCTATCACTTCCTTATGTCCGGTCGTGATGGTCAAGCGGATTAAGGCGTCCCTGTACATACTAGTTGCGTTGCTCCTGGGAGTATGGGTTCGAGTCACTTCTGGGGTGTGAGTTTTCAGTTGTATATAGTCCTGGGGACCATTCAGGCTTGTTTGCATATATATATATATATATATATATATATATATATATATATATATATATATATATATATATATATATATATATATGTATATATACATATATATATATATATATATATATATATATATATATATATATATATATATATATATATGTATATATATATATATATATATATATATATATATATATATATATATATATATATATATATATATATATATATATATATTGCTGATTTGTGGAACATATAATCGAGTAACATAATACATGTGGGATCCCTTGATTGTTTCTCACTTACAAGTTAGACATAAATATATGAATGATTTCAATTAAATATTAATCGGAGCTGCCTCGTCTGGGCCCATACACCTACTACAGTTTTATGCATTCAAATGTTCTTATATTTTGTCGATATTTAAAAGTATATACCCATGTTTGGATATATATTTTTGTATGTGCATATTAGTTCACTGGATTTCATGGTGTATAAAGAAGGCAGCACAGTAGACGGAAGAACCAAACAGCCCTCATGGCAAAAAAAAGTGAATCGGTCTAGATATTTATTTATCAAGCGTAATATGACGTTGTTGGTTCGGGAAAAACACACTTACACATTCCTCAATCATCCACAGTGCTATATTCAACTCGCAACACCCCGCGTCAATCCCCAGATCTGTCATCGACAAGTTGTTCGGATAAGCAAACTTTGAGAAAACTGTCAGCTGCCATGAAACACATTACAGCTCATCATGTCTGGTCAGAGTTTTGGCAAACTGTTCGTGCTGTCTCACAGCAGATTGAAATAATATATTGCTTTTTGAAAAAAAATCAACATGTTACACCCCAATCATCAGCGTTAGCTTACGCCATCTGAAATAATTATTCTTGATTTATTAAAACAATACTTTTTTAGCAATTTGAAAATTGTGTTTAGATAATTAAAATATGCGTGCTAAATAATTTGAATAATTTAAACATGAACTGAACGCTCGCCATGTTATTACTGCTGTAAGACGTGAACTCTATTATTGTGATTATTAACAAAAATATTATATTGCACACGGACATCAACAAATTTAAATACGACACTACAAATTTGGCAACATTGTTTACATTTAAGTTGAGTAAATAATTAGGGTTCCAGCATCAACATCCAGACCATCATTTCCAACATCAACAAGCAAAGCACCACATCCAACATACATAGAATCTACTCCAACATCAACACACACAGCATCAACATCCACCGAATCATATCCAACATGAAGATTCCTAAGAATCATTACCAACTTCCGTATCCTTAGCATATTACCCCCCCCCCCCATACTCTGCTGACGAATCCATAGATTATATTCAGTCTACGCCGTCTTAGGTGCACTCACACACACACTGCCACCGTTAATCTCTGTCGTGACGGTGGCAGAACAACAACTCCTGGAGAACAACAATTAACAGTTCATATGAGCAGTCACGGGTAACGCTCAGTTTAACCTCATATCATCTTAACACATAAAAGCACTAGTCTCTTACGACTACTCTAAAAATTCTCAAGCTATCTAAAATATCTCTAAGGGCGCTGTCCACCATATCTGGGTGGACAGCGCTTTCGGATTCGTAGTCCTGAAGTTCCGGGTTCAATTCTTAGTGGAGGCGGAGACAAATGGGCAAAATGTTTCTTTCACCCTGATGCCCATGTTACCTAGCAGTAAATAGGTACCTGGGAGTTAGACAGCTGCTACGGGCTTCTTCCTGGGGGTGGAGGCCTGGTCGAAGACCGGGCCGCGGGGACACTAAGCCCCGAAATCACCTGAAGATCTCAAGAAGATCTCACAAGAAATAGATAATTTCACGGACATGACAAAGGCCAACACGTCGCCAAGAACAAGAAGGTAAGGTCTTTTCCATGAGAAAGAGCTAAGCCATTACAACTATATAGCACTTGGAAAGGATGAGGATAAGGATTTGGAATAGGAAGGAGGAAAGAAATGTCGCCCAACCACTTGGACGGTCGGGGACTGAGAGACGTCTGGCATGATGTTATCTGCGCCAGTCTTGTCCTCCCAACAGGAGAGTTTACGTTCCAAGTGTTTATAAAGATTAGGACCATAAAATCCTAATCATAAAACCCAGAGAGAGTAATATCATTCGACTTTTCCCCGCGAGCAATTAATGCAAGTGATAAAAATGGCAATAATAAAGAATGCGGAACTTTGATAATTAGAACATCAATCTATAAGATAATTAAAATGGCAAATACTCCTGGTGCAATCGGAGTAATTACTAGCAAGAAAAGAATTGCTCCCAGAGAGGTTGTCACAGGACGAACTTGGCAATACAATCACCCAATCAGAGGTCCATGCGACCATAATGATCCCCAAGACAGTGCCACGAGATAACTACCAGAAAGCGTGAATTAATCCGTGGTCTTTGTGGCTGTTATGTCTCTCCATCCGGATCACCAGGCATCTTCATACAACTGAATCTGGCGTGAAATAAATGATTAACCTAAGTACTTGTTAATGTAATAAAGTGATTCCTGCCAACAAGAAAGTCACAAGATGTTTTCCTTTATCACCAAGCCTCATTTTTGTGAATACACAAACACTCAACCTGGGACTTATAAAAATCAACAGGTCACCCGTTTCTAAACCCTGATTATCCCCATGATGGGGAGTTTCTATTTGCAGCCTTAATCCATTAATCTTGCATTTATCGCAGTCCATAGAATATATGCATTATAATGGTTCTCCATTTGTTCATTGTACATATTCACAATAAATGCACCTCTACTTGTTGCATGGGGAGGTATACAACTTAATTGAAATTCGCAAACCTCAACTAAGCATGCTCAATGGTATTATAGTGCCCAGCCAAAGGAGATCGTGCAATTTTCAGGAACCATATATTAGCAATGGTGCTCGTTGAATACGTGAAATCAAATTGTATTCCCCCATGAATAATGCGCAGCTTAGGGTGGGGGGTCATTTTCACTTCGTGGTCGGACTAGCAGGTGACTACCAAACACAGGGAGCAGATCGAGAAGGGCGGTGAAGGTTATTATCTGAAGACAGCGTTATACTAGCGTGACTGTAGAGCACTTGGAAGGTATAATAAGTTAGCTGTACTGATATTTGCTCACTTGGCACATGCTGCTGTTGTGATCTGGTCGATGAGAATTACCGACGATGCTTTAGGAGTCATTTTCAAAATCCACGATATCCAACATCCACGTGTGGTCAGGTGATTAAAGGACCAGGTACGCCATTATGCATAGTGCTCCAAGCTGTCTGGGTATGAATCCTTCTGGGGTGTGGAGTTTTCAGTTGTATATATATATATATATATATATATATATATATATATATATATATATATATATATATATATATATATATATATATATATATATATATATTTATATATATATATATATATTTATATATATATATATATATATATATATATATATATATATATATATATATATATATATATATATATATATATATAACTGAAAACTCACACCCCAGAAGTGACTCGAACCCATACTCCCACAACTGGTATGTACAGGGACGCCTTAATCCGCTTGACCATCACGACCGGACATAAGGAAGTGATAGCCGAGGCTATATGAACCACTTCCCCGCCGGCACTCGGATGGTAATCTTGGGCATAGCATTTTATCAAATCACCTCATCACTTCCTTATGTCCTATCACTTCCTATCACCTATCACTTATGTCCTATCACTTATGTCCTATCACTTATGTCCTATCACTTACCTATCACCTATCACTTCCTTATGTCCGGTCGTGATGGTCAAGCGGATTAAGGCGTCCCTGTACATACCAGTTGTGGGAGTATGGGTTCGAGTCACTTCTGGGGTGTGAGTTTTCAGTTGTATATAGTCCTGGGGACCATTCAGGCTTGTTTGCATATATATATATATATATATATATGTCGTACCTAGTAGCCAGAACGCACTTCTCAGCCTACTATGCAAGGCCTCATTTGCCTAATAAGCCAAGTTTTCCTGAATTAATATATTTTCTCAAATTTTTTTCTTATGAAATGATAAAGCTACCCATTTCATTATGTATGAGGTCAATATGTTTTTATTGGAGTTAAAATTAACGTAGATATATGACCGAACCTAACAAACCCTACCTAACCTAACCTAACCTATCTTTATAGGTTAGGTTAGGTAGCTGAAAACGTTAGGTTAGGTAAGGTTAGGTAGGTTAGGTAGTCGAAAAACAATTAACTCATGAAAACTTGGCTTATTAGGCAAATCGGGCCTTGCATAGTAGGCTGAGAAGTGCGTACTTGCTACTAGGTACGACATATATATATATATATATATATATATATATATATATATATATATATATATATATATATATATATATATATATATATATATATATATATATATATGTCGTACCTAGTAGCCAGAACTCACTTCTCAGCCTACTATTCAAGGCCCGATTTGCCTAATAAGCCAAGTTTTCCTGAATTATTATATTTACTATAATTTTTTTCTTATGAAATGATAAAGCAACCCTTTTCTCTATGTATGAGGTCAATTTTTTTTTATTGGAGTTAAAATTAACGTAGATATATGACCGAACCTAACCAACCCTACCTAACCTAACCTAACCTATATTTATAGGTAAGGTTAGGTTAGGTAGCCAAAAAAAGCTAGGTTAGGTTAGGTTAGGTAGGTTAGGTAGACGAAAAAACATTAATTCATGAAAACTTGGCTTATTAGGCAAATCGGGCATTGAATAGTAGGCTGAGAAGTGCGTTCTGGCTATTAGGTACGACATATATATATATATATATATATATATATATATATATATATATATATATATATATATATATATATATATATATATATATATATATATATAACTGGAAACTCACACCCCAGAAGTGACTCGAACCCATACTCCCAGAAGCAACGCAACTGGTATGTACAAGACGCCTTAATCCACTTGACCATCACGACCGGACAAAATGAGGTGATAGCCGAGGCTATTTGAACCACCCCACCGCCGGCACTCGGATAGTTATCTTGGGCATAGCATTTTACCAAATCACCTCATTCTTTGGGGCACACGTGAGGAACACAAATGCGAACAAGCCTGAATGGTCCCCAGGACAATATGCAACTGAAAACTCACACCCCAGAAGTGACTCGAACCCATACTCCCAGAAGCAACGCAACTGGTATGTACAAGACGCCTTAATCCACTTGACCATCTCGACCAGACAAAATGAGGTGATAGCCGAGGCTATTTGAACCACCCCACCGCCGGCACTCGGATAGTTATCTTGGGCATAGCATTTTACCAAATCACCTCATTCTTTGGGGCACACGTGAGGAACACAAATGCGAACACGCCTGAATGGTCCCCAGGACAATATGCAACTGAAAACTCACACCCCAGAAGTGACTCGAACCCATACTCCCAGAAGCAACGCAACTGGTATGTACAAGACGCCTTAATCCACTTGACCATCACGACCGAACAAAATGAGGTGATAGCCGAGGCTATTTGAACCACCCCACCGCCGGCACTCGGATAGTTATCTTGGGCATAGCATTTTACCAAATCACCTCATTCTTTGGGGCACACGTGAGGAACACAAATGCGAACAAGCCTGAATGGTCCCCAGGACAATATGCAACTGAAAACTCACACCCCAGAAGTGACTCGAACCCATACTCCCAGAAGCAACGCAACTGGTATGTACAAGACGCCTTAATCCACTTGACCATCACGACCGGACTCTTTTTGTCCGGTCGTGATGGTCAAGTGGATTAAGGCGTCTTGTACATACCAGTTGCGTTGCTTCTGGGAGTATGGGTTCGAGTCACTTCTGGGGTGTGAGTTTTCAGTTGCATATTGTCCTGGGGACCATTCAGGCTTGTTCGCATTTGTGTTCCTCACGTGTGCCCCAAAGAATGAGGTGATTTGGTAAAATGCTATGCCCAAGATAACTATCCGAGTGCCGGCGGTGGGGTGGTTCAAATAGCCTCGGCTATCACCTCATTTTGTCCGGTCGTGATGGTCAAGTGGATTAAGGCGTCTTGTACATACCAGTTGCGTTGCTTCTGGGAGTATGGGTTCGAGTCACTTCTGGGGTGTGAGTTTTCAGTTGCATATTGTCCTGGGGACCATTCAGGCTTGTTCGCATATATATATATATATATATATATATATATATATATATATATATATATATATATATATATATATATATATATATATATATATATATATATGTCGTACCTAGTAGCCAGAACTCACTTCTCAGCCTACTATTCAAGGCCCAATTTGCCTAATAAGCCAAGTTTTCCTGAATTAATATATTTACTATAATTTTTTTCTTATGAAATGATAAAGCAACCCTTTTCTCTATGTATGAGGTCAATTTATTTTTATTGGAGTTAAAATTAACGTAGATATATGACCGAACCTAACCAACCCTACCTAACCTAACCTAACCTATATTTATAGGTAAGGTTAGGTTAGGTAGCCAAAAAAAGCTAGGTTAGGTTAGGTTAGGTAGGTTAGGTAGACGAAAAAACATTAATTCATGAAAACTTGGCTTATTAGGCAAATCGGGCCTTGAATAGTAGGCTGAGAAGTGCGTTCTGGCTATTAGGTACGACATATATATATATATATATATATATATATATATATATATATATATATATATATATATATATATATATATATATATATATATATATATATATATATATATATATATATAACTGGAAACTCACACCCCAGAAGTGACTCGAACCCATACTCCCAGAAGCAACGCAACTGGTATGTACAAGACGCCTTAATCCACTTGACCATCACGACCGGACAAAATGAGGTGATAGCCGAGGCTATTTGAACCACCCCACCGCCGGCACTCGGATAGTTATCTTGGGCATAGCATTTTACCAAATCACCTCATTCTTTGGGGCACACGTGAGGAACACAAATGCGAACAAGCCTGAATGGTCCCCAGGACAATATGCAACTGAAAACTCACACCCCAGAAGTGACTCGAACCCATACTCCCAGAAGCAACGCAACTGGTATGTACAAGACGCCTTAATCCACTTGACCATCTCGACCAGACAAAATGAGGTGATAGCCGAGGCTATTTGAACCACCCCACCGCCGGCACTCGGATAGTTATCTTGGGCATAGCATTTTACCAAATCACCTCATTCTTTGGGGCACACGTGAGGAACACAAATGCGAACAAGCCTGAATGGTCCCCAGGACAATATGCAACTGAAAACTCACACCCCAGAAGTGACTCGAACCCATACTCCCAGAAGCAACGCAACTGGTATGTACAAGACGCCTTAATCCACTTGACCATCACGACCGAACAAAATGAGGTGATAGCCGAGGCTATTTGAACCACCCCACCGCCGGCACTCGGATAGTTATCTTGGGCATAGCATTTTACCAAATCACCTCATTCTTTGGGGCACACGTGAGGAACACAAATGCGAACAAGCCTGAATGGTCCCCAGGACAATATGCAACTGAAAACTCACACCCCAGAAGTGACTCGAACCCATACTCCCAGAAGCAACGCAACTGGTATGTACAAGACGCCTTAATCCACTTGACCATCACGACCGGACATCACGACCGGACTCTTTTTGTCCGGTCGTGATGGTCAAGTGGATTAAGGCGTCTTGTACATACCAGTTGCGTTGCTTCTGGGAGTATGGGTTCGAGTCACTTCTGGGGTGTGAGTTTTCAGTTGCATATTGTCCTGGGGACCATTCAGGCTTGTTCGCATTTGTGTTCCTCACGTGTGCCCCAAAGAATGAGGTGATTTGGTAAAATGCTATGCCCAAGATAACTATCCGAGTGCCGGCGGTGGGGTGGTTCAAATAGCCTCGGCTATCACCTCATTTTGTCCGGTCGTGATGGTCAAGTGGATTAAGGCGTCTTGTACATACCAGTTGCGTTGCTTCTGGGAGTATGGGTTCGAGTCACTTCTGGGGTGTGAGTTTTCAGTTGCATATTGTCCTGGGGACCATTCAGGCTTGTTCGCATATATATATATATATATATATATATATATGTCGTACCTAGTAGCCAGAACTCACTTCTCAGCCTACTATTCAAGGCCCAATTTGCCTAATAAGCCAAGTTTTCCTGAATTAATATATTTACTATAATTTTTTTCTTATGAAATGATAAAGCAACCCTTTTCTCTATGTATGAGGTCAATTTATTTTTATTGGAGTTAAAATTAACGTAGATATATGACCGAACCTAACCAACCCTACCTAACCTAACCTAACCTATATTTATAGGTAAGGTTAGGTTAGGTAGCCAAAAAAAGCTAGGTTAGGTTAGGTTAGGTAGACGAAAAAACATTAATTCATGAAAACTTGGCTTATTAGGCAAATCGGGCCTTGAATAGTAGGCTGAGAAGTGCGTTCTGGCTATTAGGTACGACATATATATATATATATATATATATATATATATATATATATATATATATATATATATATATATATATATATATATATATATATATATATATATATATATATGTCGTACCTAGTAGCCAGAACGCACTTCTCAGCCTACTATGCAAGGCCCAATTTGCCTAATAAGCCAACTTTTCATGAATTAATTGTTTTTCGACTACCAAACCTACCTAACCTAACCTAACTTTTTCGGCTACCTAACCTAACCTAACCTATAAAGATAGGTTAGGTTAGGTTAGGTAGGGTGGGTTAGGTTTGGTCATATATCTACGTTAATTTTAACTCCACTAAAAAAAATTGACCTCATACGTAATTAAATGGGTAGCTTTATCATTTCATAAGAAAAAAATTAGAGAAAATATATTAATTGAGGAAAACTTGGCTTATTAGGCAAATCGGGCCTTGCATAGTAGGCTGAGAAGTGCGTTCTGGCTATTAGGTACGACATATATATATATATATATATATATATATATATATATATATATATATATATATATATATATATATATATATATATATATATATATATATATATATATATATATATAACTTTAGAACACTTTCCCACCAGGAGACTCGAACCCTAGCCAGCACAGAAGCCTTCCAGCAACTGGCATAACAGGTACGCCTTAACCCTCTCCAACACCTGCTCAGACCCTTAAAAGAGATGGTAATTTCGGAGTATTTAAATACCACAAAGATCACCACCTCCCAAGAGCACTATAGCAAGTGAGGGGGCATTTAGACGTTAATTTCATCAAGTCCCTGTTAATTAATGAAATTAATGAAATTAACGTCTAAATGACCCCTCACTTGCTCTAGTGCTCTTGGGAGGTGGTGATCTTTGTGGTATTTAAATACTCCGAAATTACCATCTCTTTTAAGGGTCTGAGCAGGTGGTGGAGAGGGTTAAGGCGTACCTGTTATGCCAGTTGCTGGAAGGCTTCTGTGCTGGCTAGGGTTCGAATCTCCTGGTGGGAAAGTGTTCTAAAGTTGTATACTTGACTCTAGTGTTTAGGAGAGTTGTGCCTTATATATATATATATATATATGTATATATATATATATATATATATATATATATATATATATATATATATATATATATATATATATATATATATATATATATATATATATATATATATATATGTGTGTGTGTGTGTGTGTGTGTGTGTATATCACGAAAATAAACACGTGATTAAGGAAAATTGAAACAGGAATTTCCTTAAGTACTTTTGTATATTAATTCATCTTCAGAAGGAGTGGTTTTACAGGTCGAGTACTGGACATAAATAGGCAGGAGAGAATGGTGGAGTGAGGTGAGGTACAATACGTGTACACTGCAGAGGGCCTATTGGCCGATCCGATGCAGCAACCACACACAGGCCCACACATGGATAATTATAGCATAAAATAATAAATATTTACAATGAATTAGTGAGACAAATGTGTTCCAATGATCCTACTTATATCGCTTTTTATTTGATCTATTAAAATAGATCTAAGGTATATAAACCACTGCTAATGTTCAAATTACTTTCTTTTGTGATCTGTATCAAAGCAGATTCAATTATGTTTCTGTTATAGGTACTTTTACAATTCGTTATTGAAGAAGCCATCTTCCAATCAGTTTGGTGAGCATCTTCTGACAGATGAACAAACAAAGCATGAGACAATTGGCCATGTCTTACAGAGTATTTATGTTGCGAAATTCTACATATCAAATCTTTAGATGTTTGCCCAACATAGAACTTATTACAGTCTTTACAAGGTATTTTATAAATGACACAATTATCACTACGAGGGCTGTTCCTAACTAATAGCTTACCAACAGTGTTTTCGTAGCTAAACAATACATGTATATTAAAAAGTTTCAAGGCCTTGACAATATTCTCAAACCCAGAGAAATATGGTAAACATAACACATTCTTTGGGCGAATTCTTTCACTGCATATATTATTATAATATGTACGACGTACTTTGCTACAGCAAACTTAAAAAAAAAACTCAGTGGGTAACAAAGCTTGAGACCAATCGAATCAACATTCTTAAACTCTTCGTTTACTATACATATATATATATATATATATATATATATATATATATATATATATATATATATATATATATATATATATATATATATATATATATATACATATATATATATACATATATATATATATATATATATATATATATATATATATATATATATATATATATATATATATATATATATATATATATATATATGTACTCCTAGAACCTTTTCTCTAACTTTAGTGTTCTCCCTTTCATCCCTTATTGGCGCGGTGATTATATTCCTTTCATCTATCCACCTTACTTTGTGTGAGTGTATGTGTACTCACCTATTTGTGCTTGCGGGGGTTGAGCTTTGGCTCTTTGGTCCCCCCTCTCAACTGTCAATCAACTGGTGTACAGATTCCTAAGCCTACTGGGCTCTATCATATCTACATATGAAACTGTGTGTGGAGTCAGCCTCAACCACATCACTGCCTAATGCATTCCATTCTGTTAACTACTCTGACACTGAAAAAGTTCCTTCTAACGTCACTGTGGCTCATGTTGGTACTCAGTTTCCACTGAGTTCCACTCACAGTGTGTGTGAGTGTGTGTGTGTGTGTGTGTGTGTGTGTGTGTGTGTGTGTGTGTGTGTGTGTGTGTGTGTGTGTGTGTGTGTGTGTGTGTGTGTGTGTGTGTGTGTGTGTGTGTGTGTGTGTGTGTGTGTGTGTGTGTGTGTGTGTGTGTGTGTGTGTGTGTGTGTGTGTGTGTGTGTGCTTCTCCATGACATTTGATTACAAGCTCCGACAAAGCCGCTCTCTTAAAGGGGTTTGTTCTCTTTCCTGCCCTTTACAGCTTCCCGGGAAACGTCTCCCTCCCTCCTGTGTCTGACACTGTTTCCAGAGACCTGGCACCTTCACCTGGCACCAACACCTGGCACCAACACCTGAGACCTTCACCTGACACTAACACCTGAGACCTTCACCTGGCACCAACACCTGGCACCAACACCTGGCACCAACACCTGGCACCAACACCTGGCACCAACACCTGGGACCTTCACCTGGCACCAACACCTAGCACCAACACCTGGAAGCATAACCTGGCACCTTCACCTGGCATCTTCACCTGGCACCAACACCTGGCACCAACACCTGAGACCTTCACCTGGGACCTTCACCTGGCACCAACACCTAGCACCAACACCTGGCACCAACACCTGGGACCTTCACCTGGCACCAACACCTAGCACCAACACCTGGAAGCATAACCTGGCACCTTCACCTGGCATCTTCACCTGGCACCAACACCTGGCACCAACACCTGAGACCTTCACCTGGCACCAACACCTAGCACCAACACCTGGCACCAACACCTGGGACCTTCACCTGGCACCAACACCTAGCACCAACACCTGGCACCAACACCTGGGACCTTCACCTGGCACCAACACCTAGCACCAACACCTGGAAGCATAACCTGGCACCAACACCTGGAAGCAAAACCTGGCACCTACAACTGGCACCATCACTTCTCACTAACACATGGCACCAACACCTCGCACTAACACCTGCCACCAACACCTGGCACCAACAACTGGGACCAACACCTGACACCAACACCTGGCACTAACACTTGGCACTAACACCTGGCACCAACACCTGGCACTAACACCTGGCGCCAACACCTGGCACCACACCTGGCACCAAAACCTGGTACCAACACCTGGCACTAACACCTGTCACCAACACCTGTCACCAACACCTGGCACCAACACCTGGCAATAACACCTGGCGCCCATACCTGGCACTAACACCTGGCACCAACACCTGGCAATAACACCTGGCGCCCATACCTGGCACCATCACCTCTCACTAACACCTGGCACCATCACCTCGCACTATCACATGACACTAACACCTGGCACCAACACCTGGCACCAACACGTGGCACCAATACCTCTCACTAACACTTTGCACCAACACCTGGCACCAACACCTGGTACCAACACCTCGCACTATCACATGGCACCAAAACCTGGTACCAACACCTGGCACTAACACCTGTCACCAACACCTGGCACCAACACCTGGCAACACCACCTGGCACCAACACCTGGTACTAACACCTGACACTAACACCTGGCACCAACACCTGGCACTAACACAAGGTACCAACACCTGTCACTAACAATTGGCACCAACCTCTCTCACTAACACTTGGCACCATCACCTGGCACTACCACTTGGTACCAACACCTGTCACTAACACTTGGCGCTGACACCTGGCACCAACACCTGACACCAACATCTGGCAATAACTCATGGCACCAACACCTGGCACTAACACCTGGCACGAACACCTAGTACCAACACCTGGTACTAACACCTGGCACCAACACCTCTCACTAACACTTGGTACCAACACCAGTCACTAACACTTGGTACCAACACCTCTCACTAACACTTGGTACCAACACCTCTCACTAACACTTGGTACCAACACCTCTCACTAACACTTGGTACCAACCTCTACTAACACTTGGTACCAACACCTCCCACTAACACTTGGTACCAATACCTCCCACTAACACTTGGTACCAATACCTCCCACTAACACTTGGTACCAACACCTCCCACTAACACTTGGTACCAATACCTCCCACTAACACTTGGTACTAATACCTCCCACTAACACTTGGTACCAACACCTCCCACTAACACTTGGTACCAACACCTCCCACTAACACTTGGTACCAACACCTCCCACTAACACTTGGTACCAATACCTCCCACTAACACTTGGTACCAACACCTCCCACTAACACTTGGTACCAATACCTCCCACTAACACTTGGTACCAATACCTCTCACTAACACTTGGCACCAACACCTCTCACTAACACTTGGTACCAACACCTCCCACTAACACTTGGTACCAACACCTCCCACTAACACTTGGTACCAACACCTCCCACTAACACTTGGCACCAACACCTCTCACTAACACTTGGCACCAACACCTCTCACTAACACTTGGTACCAACACCTCCCACTAACACTTGGTACCAACACCTCCCACTAACACTTGGTACCAACACCTCCCACTAACACTTGGTACCAACACCTCCCACTAACACTTGGTACCAACACCTCCCACTAACACTTGGTACCAACACCTCCCACTAACACTTGGTACCAACACCTCTCACTAACACTTGGTACCAACACCTCCCACTAACACTTGGTACCAACACCTCCCACTAACACTTGGTACCAACACCTCCCACTAACACTTGGTACCAACACCTCCCACTAACACTTGGTACCAACACCTCCCACTAAGACTTGGCACCAACACCTGTCAGAATCAACAACTTCGATATTGTTTTTAAATCTTTAATAAGTGCAGTCCACATAAGTCCATTTATACATATATGTATAAAAATTTTTAAATGACACGTATGCGACGTGTACGTGACATGCACGTGACGTGTTTGTAACACTTGGGTGACATGTAAATGATGTATGCGTGGCCAAAAAATGTTATATGCGTGACCCTGGAGTAAACGGTCATTGATGTCGCCACTTAAGTGATGTCACGTGTGTGGAGCCTTGGAGAATATGTTAAAGTGTAAAAGTGGAGATTTTAAGAATTAGTTCAAGTGTAAAAGAAGAGACGTGAAGAACAAGTCTAAGTATAACAGCTGAGACTTGTAGAACATTATTGCCAATGTTATGCAGGTGCATGATGAACACCTAAATAATAATAATAATAATAATAATAATAATAATAATAATAATAATAATAATAATAATAATAATAATAATAATAATATTAATAATAATAATAAATAATAATAATAATAATAATAATAATACGTTATCGTCATATTTCAACATTATGTATATATCTCAACTCTTATCATATTTATTATTATATAAATAGTAAAATAGAAAATATAGTTTGTAACAAATCCAATGAATAATCTATAGATTCCTGTTCAATACAATTTGTGTGAACATATAGACAAAATATAGAATTAGTCACACAAAGTTAAGTTAAATAGAGAAACAAATATACAGAATTTTTTTTAGAGTATGGAATTCACACACAAAGTTTGGTTATGTTTAATAAGGAAATAAATGCAATTATTAGAAATAATCAGATTTAAAGATTAATTTTTTTGGTGGTCTTGTGTAATTGTATTTATTCATATATACACCTATGTGTTGTTTATTCACTTTTTATATACACATATGTGTTGTTTATTCACTTTTTATATACACATATTTTGTGCTTTTGTTATTTTTTTAATTTGATGTTTTCTGTATGTTTTGTTTCATATTATATAAAGTTTTTCACATTATATATATATAGTTTTACCTTTTTTGTATTTTTTACTTACCTTCACATTTTACATATTTTCATTATGTTTTTGCTTCATTTCGCTCGAAATATTTAACTGAGAATTTGCTTCAATAAACTTGCCTTTTGTTACTTTTATAATGCATGTAACTTTATAAAGTAAGTTACTTTATAAAGAATGTAGGTTTATAAAGTATGTAAGCTTATAAAGAATGTAAGTCTATAAAGTATGTAACGTCATAAAGTATGAAAGTTTATAAAGTATGAAAGTTTATAAAGTTCGTAACTTTATAAAGTATGTAAGTTTATAAAGTCTGTAAGTTAATAATGTATGAAACTTTATAAAGTATGTTACTTTATTAAGTATGTTACTTTATTAAGTATGTTACTTTATAAAGTATGTAACTTTATAAAGTATGTTACTTTATAAAGTATGTTACTTTATATAGTATGTTACTTTATTAAGTATGTTACTTTATAAAGTATGTAACTTTATAAGGTATGTTACTTTATAAAGTATGTAACTTTATAAAGTATGAAACTTTAAAACGTACTCCGTCTGTCATTAATTGTTAGCTGGCAAAGGTTCCGGAAACCCGGAAGGTACAGAGCAGAGGACTGTCAGCTCTTGTTAGCAAGTTTGGAAGTTACCTTTCCTCTTTACCTCTATTTTAAGCTTTACCCAATTAGATTTCTATGAAACTGGTTTACGTCTTACCCAACTAGTGTTGTCTGGAACCCCAATAACCCTTACCCTACTAAGTTTCCCCCTGGAACACCACATAACTATGGTCGCTTTACAACCAAGTTCTTCTGCCCGATTAGGTCTTTTGGACTAATGAAAATCTCCCCATCTTCTGTCTATATCGAGTTCCCGCCCTCCCTCCCTCTTCTATCATTCGCCTTATCTTACTGCTCCTCCTTCTTCTCCTCCTCTTGTTTCAGCTCCCTCCTCTCTACCTTCCTTCATGTTCCTCCTCTTCTTCCTCCTTCTCCTTCATGCTTCTCCTTCAAGCAGAGTTCTCAACATACGGTCTTCGTACAGTCTCATTTGCTCGGTACGAGGCGGTCCTGTGAAACAAAGGTCCTGGTAGTAGTCACGCCAACAGTCCTGTTAACAGTGATGAGAACATTTGGCAATCGTGATAATAACAGGGATGTCAGCAGGCGACGTCAACAGTAACATCATCAAGGATGCTAACAGTGATTTCAATTGTGATATCAACAGGTATGCCAGCTGGCGACATCAACAGTGATGCCAACAGTGATATCGACTATAGGATGTCAAAGAATCCTGTCAGGTAGCAGTCTTCAAAATTATCAAGCCATGCCAAACAGCTTCAACTCATCCTATTGGCCTCATCTCCAATTTCATCACCGTTCCACACTCCAAACTTGGACTCATCTCCCATTCAAAACCACACCACTCTCTGTTATATGGTTGGATTTTGACTTTTTTTGAACATGAGTCTGTCAAGATCTCCCCCACTTTACCGCGCCGTATAGTCTATGCTAAATAACTCAACTACCAAGAAGATCGATTTAGGAGATCACTGACACATAGGCAACATTCAACTGAAAAGCGGTATAATCTTCACTATAATTACCGACTCCACATGACAGGTGATTATTTAACATGTATACGTTCATGTTAATTAACACAGGTGTTAATAGCATTCCAGTATTATATCCCCCTTTTAATAGATTACTAAACAAGTACAAGGAACTAAATAAAACAATATTTCTATCACTAGGGGGGAGGAGAAACAACTCATTCTTGTGCCCCCCCCCCCTCTCCCCCTATTTCTGGTAGTAAAATAACCCCCCATTACCAACCTGAGTTACTGCACAAATGTAATATTGTTGGAGCATCTCATATTATTAATATATAATATGTAGACATAACTGCAATATTCAACAATGTCATCTGTATTTAACTGTTGCACAATAATCCACTCCTCCATATGAAGGCATTCGTAAATAATTGAGTAAAATGGGAATAACAACAGTATTACACTGTAATGAGTGTAATATATTGCAATATAATATAGTGCAATATATAATATATTGCAATGTAATATAGCCAGAACGTACTTCTTCTACGACATATATATATATATATATATATATATATATATATATATATATATATATATATATATATATATATATATATATATATATATATATATATATATATATATATATATATATATATATATATGTCGTACCTAGTAGCCAGAACGCACTTCTCAGCCTACTATGCAAGGCCCGATTTGCCTAATAAGCCAAGTTTTCCTGAAATAATATACTTTTCTCTAATTTTATTCTTATGAAATGATAAAGCTACCCATTTCATTATGTATGAGGTCAGTTTTTTTTATTGGTGCTTAAAATTAACGTAGATATATGACCGAACCTAACCAACCCTACCTAACCTAACCTAACCTATTTTATAGGTTCGGTTAGGTTAGGTAGCCGAAAAAGTTAGGTTAGGTTAGGTTAGGTAGGTTAGGTAGTCGAAAAACAATTATTTCATGAAAACTTGGCTTATTAGGCAAATCGGGCCTTGCATAGTAGGCTGAGAAGTGCGTTCTGGCTACTAGGTACGACATATATATATATATATATATATATATATATATATATATATATATATATATATATATATATATATATATATATATATATATATATATAAATATATATATATATATATATATATATATATATATATATATATATATATATATATATATATATATGTCGTACCTAGTAGCCTATATATATATATATATATATATATATATATATATATATATATATATATATATATATATATATATATGTCATACCTAGTAGCCAGAATGCACTTCTCGGCCTACTATGCAAGACCCGATTTGCCTAATAAGCCAAGTTTTCCTGAATTAATATATTTTCTCTAATTTTTTCTTATGAAATGATAAAGCTACCCATTTCATTATGTATGAGGTCAGTTTTTTTTATTGGTGTTAAAATTAACGTAGATATATGACCGAACCTAACCAACCCTACCTAACCTAACCTAACCTATTTTTATAGGTTCGGTTAGGTTAGGTAGCCGAAAAAGTTAGGTTAGGTTAGGTTAGGTAGGTTAGGTAGTCGAAAAACAATTATTTCATGAAAACTTGGCTTATTAGGCAAATCGGGCCTTGCATAGTAGGCTGAGAAGTGCGTTCTGGCTACTAGGTACGACATATATATATATATATATATATATATATATATATATATATATATATATATATATATATATATATATATATATATAAATATATATATATATATATATATATATATATATATATATATATATATATATATATATATATATATATGTCGTACCTAGTAGCCTATATATATATATATATATATATATATATATATATATATATATATATATATATATATATGTCATACCTAGTAGCCAGAATGCACTTCTCGGCCTACTATGCAAGACCCGATTTGCCTAATAAGCCAAGTTTTCCTGAATTAATATATTTTCTCTAATTTTTTCTTATGAAATGATAAAGCTACCCATTTCATTATGTATGAGGTAATTTTTTTTTATTGGAGTTAAAATTAACGTTGATATATGACCGAACCTAACCAACCCTACCTAACCTAACCTAACCAATCTTTATAGGTTAGGTTAGGTTAGGTAGCCGAAAAAGTTAGGTTAGGTTAGGTAGTCGAAAAAAACATTAATTCATGAAAACTTGGCTTATTAGGCAAATCGGGCGTTGCATAGTAGGCTGAGAAGTGCGTTCTGGCTACTAGGTACGACATATATATATATATATATATATATATATATATATATATATATATATATATATATATATATATATATATATATATATATATATATAAGTATATTTTGGTAGCAGTCTTTCCTGTAGACATATATTATTAAATATGACCGAAAAAGTAAGATTAATAATTCTAACACGAATTTTTTCGATCTTTCTTACGTTTCTTTTCACTGTTAATGGTAATTCAAAAATCAATTCTCCAAAATTCATTTGTATTTCTAGTCTGACGCGACACTTGAGCGCGTTTCGTAAAACTTATTACAATTTCAAAGACTTTAGTTTACACACACACACACACAACTTTAACTGAATAGATCTTAAACATCTTCGAGTTTTTATACCTACATTTGGGTGAGGTGACATGTTACAATAGTTTTGGATGAGGTGAAAATAAACTTTTAACACAAGACAGGACACGAAACAATAGGTATTAAAGGTAGATAACTGCAGAAGGCCTATTTTTATTGGCCCATATTTCTTGATGCTTCTATATTGGAAGCGGAGTCTTGAAGGTGGGTAGAATATAGTTGTGCATTAATTGGCTGTTGATTGCTGGTGTTGACTTCTTGATGTGTAGGGCCTCGCAGACGTCAAGCCGCCTGCTATCGCTGTATCTATCGATGATTTCTGTGTTGTTTACTAAGGATTTCTCTGGTGATGGTTTGGTTGTGGGAAGAGATTATTTGTTCCTTAATAAGGTCAATAAGAAGTTCACCAGGTCAATAAGAGGTTCACCAGGTAAATAAGAAGTTCACCAGGTCAATAAGAGGTTCACCAGGTCAATAAGAAGTTCACCAGGTCAATAAGAGGTTCACCAGGTCAATAAGAAGTTCACCAGGTCAATAAGAGGTTCACCAGGTCAATAAGAGGTTCACCAGGTCAATAAGAGGTTACACCAGGTCAATAAGAAGTTCACCAGGTCAATAAGAGACTCACCAGGTCAATAAGAGGTTCACCAGGTCAATAAGAGGTTCACTAGGTCAATAAGAGGTTCCCCAGATCAATAAGAAGTTCACCAGGTCAATACGAGACTCACCAGGTCAATAAGAGGTTCACCAGGTCAATAAGAGGTTCACCAGGTCAATAAGAGGTTCACCAGGTCAATAGGAAGTTCACCAGGTCAATAAGAGACTCACTAGGTCAATAAGAGGCTCACCAGGTCAATAAGAGGTTCACCAGGTCAATAAGAGGTTCACCAGGTCAATAAGAGGTTCACCAGGTCAATAAGAAGTTCATCAGGTCAATAAGAGACTCACCAGGTCAATAAGAGGTTCACCAGGTCAATAAGAGGTTCACCAGGTCAATAAGAGACTCACCAGGTCAATAAGAGGTTCACCAGGTCAATAAGAGGTTCACCAGGTCAATAAGAGACTCACCAGGTCAATAAGACGTTCACCAGGTCAATAAGAGACTCACCAGGTCAATAAGAGACTCACCAGGTCAATAAGAGGTTCACCAGGTCAATAAGAGGTTCACCAGGTCAATAAGGGGTTCACCAGGCCAATAAGAGACTCACCAGGATAATAAGAGGCTCATCAGGTCAATAGGAGGTTCACCAGGTCAATAAGAGGTTCACCAGGTCAATAAGAGGTTCACCAGGTCAATAAGTGGTTCACCAGGTCAATAAGAGGTTCACCAGGTCAATAAGAGGCTCATCAGGTCAATAAGAGGCTCATCAGGTCAATAAGAGGTTCACCAGGTCAATAAGAGGTTCACCAGGTCAATAAGAGGTTCACCAGGTCAAAAAGAGACTCACCAGGTCAATAAGAGACTCACCAGGTCAATAAGTGACTCACCAGGTCAATAAGAGACTCACCAGGTCAATAAGAAGTTCATCAGGTCAATAAGAGGTTCACCAGGTCAATAAGAGGGTTCACCAGGTCAATAAGAGGTTCACCAGGTCAATAAGAGGTTCATCAGGTCAATAGGAGGTTCATGAGGTCAATAAGAGGTTCACCAGGTCAATAAGAAGTTCATCAGGTCAATAAGAGGTTCACCAGGTCAATAAGAGATTCACCAGGTCAATAAGAGATTCACCAGGTCAATAAGAGGTTCACCAGGTCAATAAGAGGTTCACCAGGTCAATATGAGGTTCACCAGGTCAATAAGAGACTCACCAGGTCAAATAGAGGTTCACCAGGTCAATAAGAGGTTCACCAGGTCAATAAGAGGTTCACCAGGTCAATATGAGGTTCACCAGGTCAATAAGAGACTCACCAGGTCAATAAGAGACTCACCAGGATCAATAAGAGACTCACCAGGTCAATAAGAGACTCACCAGGTCAATAAGAAGTTCATCAGGTCAATAAGAGGTTCACCAGGTCAATAAGAGATTCGCCAGGTCAATAAGAGACTCACCAGGTCAATAAGAGGTTCACCAGGTCAATAAGAGGTTCACCAGGTCAATAAGAAGTTCACCAGGTCAATAAGAGGCTCATCAGGTCAATAAGAGGTTCACCAGGTCAATAAGAGGTTCACCAGGTCAATAAGAGGTTCACCAGGTCAATAAGAGACTCACCAGATCAATAAGAGACTCACCAGGTCAATAAGAGACTCACCAGGTCAATAAGAGACTCACCAGGTCAATAAGAAGTTCATCAGGTCAATAAGAGGTTCACCAGGTCAATAAGAGATTCACCAGGTCAATAAGAGACTCACCAGGTCAATAAGAGGTTCACCAGGTCAATATGAGGCTCATCAGGTCAATAAGAAGTTCATCAGGTCAATAAGAGGTTCACCAGGTCAATAAGAGATTCACCAGGTCAATAAGAGACTCACCAGGTCAATAAGAAGTTCATCAGGTCAATAAAAGGTTCACCAGGTCAATAAGAGATTCACCAGGTCAATAAGAGACTCACCAGGTCAATAAGAGGTTCACCAGGTCAATATGAGGTTCACCAGGTCAATATGAGGTTTACCAGGTCAATAAGAGGGTTCACCAGGTCAATAAGAGACTCACCAGGTCAATAAGAGACTCACCAGGTCAATAAGAAGTTCACCAGGTCAATAAGAGGCTCATCAGGTCAATAAGAGGTTCACCAGGTCAATAAGAGGCTCATCAGGTCAATAAGAGGTTCACCTGGTCAATAAAAGACTCACCAGTTCAGTAGGAGGCTCACCAGGTCAATAAGAAGTTCACCAGGTCAATAAGAGGCTCACCAGGTCAATAAGAGGTTCACCAGGTCAATATAAGGTTCACCAGGTCAATATGAGGTTCACCAGGTCAATAAGAGGGTTCACCAGGATAATAAGAGGCTCATCAGGTCAATAGGAGGTTCACCAGGTCAATAAGAGGTTCACCAGGTCAATAAGAGGTTCACCAGGTCAATAAGTGGTTCACCAGGTCAATAAGAGGTTCACCAGGTCAATAAGAGGCTCATCAGGTCAATAAGAGGCTCATCAGGTCAATAAGAGGTTCACCAGGTCAATAAGAGGTTTACCAGGTCAATAAGAGGTTCACCAGGTCAAAAAGAGACTCACCAGGTCAATAAGAGACTCACCAGGTCAATAAGTGACTCACCAGGTCAATAAGAGACTCACCAGGTCAATAAGAAGTTCATCAGGTCAATAAGAGGTTCACCAGGTCAATAAGAGGGTTCACCAGGTCAATAAGAGGTTCACCAGGTCAATAAGAGGTTCATCAGGTCAATAGGAGGTTCATGAGGTCAATAAGAGGTTCACCAGGTCAATAAGAAGTTCATCAGGTCAATAAGAGGTTCACCAGGTCAATAAGAGATTCACCAGGTCAATAAGAGATTCACCAGGTCAATAAGAGGTTCACCAGGTCAATAAGAGGTTCACCAGGTCAATATGAGGTTCACCAGGTCAATAAGAGACTCACCAGGTCAAATAGAGGTTCACCAGGTCAATAAGAGGTTCACCAGGTCAATAAGAGGTTCACCAGGTCAATATGAGGTTCACCAGGTCAATAAGAGACTCACCAGATCAATAAGAGACTCACCAGGTCAATAAGAGACTCACCAGGTCAATAAGAGACTCACCAGGTCAATAAGAGACTCACCAGGTCAATAAGAAGTTCATCAGGTCAATAAGAGGTTCACCAGGTCAATAAGAGATTCGCCAGGTCAATAAGAGACTCACCAGGTCAATAAGAGGTTCACCAGGTCAATAAGAGGTTCACCAGGTCAATAAGAAGTTCACCAGGTCAATAAGAGGCTCATCAGGTCAATAAGAGGTTCACCAGGTCAATAAGAGGTTCACCAGGTCAATAAGAGGTTCACCAGGTCAATAAGAGACTCACCAGATCAATAAGAGACTCACCAGGTCAATAAGAGACTCACCAGGTCAATAAGAGACTCACCAGGTCAATAAGAAGTTCATCAGGTCAATAAGAGGTTCACCAGGTCAATAAGAGATTCACCAGGTCAATAAGAGACTCACCAGGTCAATAAGAGGTTCACCAGGTCAATATGAGGCTCATCAGGTCAATAAGAAGTTCATCAGGTCAATAAGAGGTTCACCAGGTCAATAAG
>NC_091160.1:24401681-24441681 GCF_040958095.1 Procambarus clarkii
GTCTAGACTGTAAAAATAATCAATCAATATTCATAGAAGGCTACCGTGCTCAGAGAGCATGGCAGGGCGATGGGGGGAGTGAAGCGCCCACCAACAAAGCCCAGCGGCACTCCGCGTTTGTTTACAAATGAGTGAACAAGTGACTGATCCTTAGCGAACATTACCAGCTCAAGGACACCTTATTTAACATTTTTATCGCCAGTGAATACTCTCTAGAACTGGGGGAGTACCTGGACAATATCTACAAGGAAAATCCTAGAACATTTATAAAAATAAGAGTGTAGTGGAGATCACAGTGACGCGGTTTCCACCACCTTCATTCCTATTCTTTATCAAATATCATTCTTCTGCAACGCAGTTAAAGAAAAATCCAAGTAGCAACGCTACCAGATCATCATACAGCAACGCTGTAGCAAAATATAGTGCCTAAACTCGACAAGAGAGTTAATCAGTCTGGCAAACTTGTCAGACAGGCACCCCGACTGGCAGAGAAGTATATTGAGGGTTATTTGGTGTATGATTGGCCAATTGTATGCTTGTGTAACTTTAATATCCTATAAATCTGTCTGTTGGTTAAAAAGCGAGGCAAAGCCTCATTCATCGGTACGTTTATTAAAATTGTAGTGTAGCTGTGAATCTTATCCAAGCACTGAACCTCATGAGTGTCCACTCTGTCAGAAAAGAATTCAGCCTCAATAAGTAAAAACCTCACAAGTGTCCACAGTGTTGGAAAAGATTCAGTCAAGCTAACTGTATCATATAAATTGAATATGTCTGCATATATATTTGAATATATAAATTAAGTTATCAATAGCTTGCTTAGTTATTTTTAAGTTATCATATAAGTTCATTTAATTGAATATAATCTAGTAGTTACTTAACAGTATTTAGACTACATTTAAGGTCATTTATTATACTTTTACAATTTAATTTGTTGTTTATAGTATAAGTACATATTGGCTGTTAAGTTATGGTGCTAGGTTAGACTATGTATGTTTAAATCCCTGATTTAAACAGAGCCAGTGTTCAGTCATATAACTGAATTTATTAAATCTTATCCTTGTATAAAATACAAGCTGATGTGAGATCCCTGTCTACAGGTGGACTGGAACTTTTATCAACAAGTCATTCACCCCACCTGTCCCTTACAGCCCACAGTCTGTCATTAGGAAAAGAGGAATTAGGATTTACAACCCTAGCTAGAGATTTTAGTTGAATTAATTTGCAGACAGTAATTTTTTAATTTAGTTCAGTACAAGTCCCTGGTAGTCTCCTCTTATATCAATCCCAGCAGGTTTTTCCCACATTAATGGTCCTTCGAACCTAGATAATAATGGTCCTTTATACCTAGATATTTATGATCATTCGTTTACCGAATATTTCAATGCCAAATACATAAGAAACTTCTTGATTTTGCATTGGAATAATTCTTACATATTCTAGCCTAACCTAGCTATCAGCCAATATTTATCATAGCTATATATCTAAGTAAACAAATAGTTTGCAGTGGCTTAAGCCACCATATCCATTAACTAGTAAGCATTCATAGTATTCATAGCATACTAATATTGTTTTGTGTTAAGAAACCACAGTACTTAAGTATATCAGTGTCACAGACACAACTGCATCTTAATCATAAATACCAATTACCTACCTCATTGTGGTAACATTACATATATATTTAAGTGTATTATCTTGCATTATCTCTAATCTACTGATTTTCAGAGCTGCTCATTACATAATATTCATTAAAAAAGTGTTATCATCACTGTAAGAGCATTCACTACAATCTAACTATAATCAACTATATCATACCCTATAACAGGTAAAACCAGGAGACATTCTACTGTATTTTATCTAACAACTATTAGGGTAACACATCTTGTAATAACTTTGCAAAAATAGTGCCATTTACTATTTTTAAAAAATTATTACAGGATTTACCAACTTGGTGCATTCGTGAATTCGGGTCACAAAGCAAATTATTACAGTACTTTTGATAATTGAACACCTGCTACAACCAGATTCCAGGGAGGAAATGAAGGACGATCTTTGGAATCATTACCTAAGTAGACAGGAAAGCTCATTTATCAAAATACATTAGCATCAAACATATTTATCAGAAAAAAGAGAAAAATCTCGGAATCTCCGAAACTCGGAAAAGTTCAAAATGGCTAACAGTGTTCCACCAGCAGCTGAAACAGGAAATAGGAGGACACTTAATGGTCTGCAAGATCACCTAACTCAACTGATTGACAAATGTCAAAAGTTGGCTAGACAACCATCTCCTGATTTAATAATTCTGAATACCAGAGTAAAAGCAGCTGTGGATAAGTATGAACAAATCAAACGCCATGCAGAGATTTATCTAACAGAAATGGCTAATGCAGATTTAACCAGAAGGGAACTTCAGGAAATTGTCGTTGAAATGACAATGTATGAAGATAAAATCCAAGATCAACTTGATCCTTTAATCAAACAAATATCTCAAGCAGGAACCCAATCCAATGTGAGCTCATCCACTCAACAGAGCAATGCAACTATCACACATATAGCCGCAGAGCTCCCAAAGGTACAATTACCATATTTTGAGGGCAAGGATGAAGACGATTGGGATACCTTCTGGAGACACTTTGATTCTATAATAAACTCCAAGACCTCTCTCAAAAAGGCGACAAAGTTTCAATATTTGCAAGGCCAGTTACGGGGAGAGGCAAGGCAGGTCATTGCTAATTTGTCATTAACGGATGATGATTACGACCATGCCTTACAGTTGTTACAAGATAACTACAGTGATAAGGAGACTGCAATTGCACGTCTCTCATACAAATTATTGGATTTACCCTCTCCAAATAAAAGTTATGAGTCACTACAATCATTTCGATTGTCTATAGAATCAATCATCAAAGCCCTCAGTACAAAAGTACCTGTAGGAGATGCAGAGTGGTTTATAAAGTTAATCATTCAAAGGAAACTTCCAAATGAGGTCATAGACAGCCTATGCACTCATTATAACACCAACATCTTATCACAAAGCCAAATCATTGATGGACTTCGAGCTTACGTACAAAGATTACGAAGCCGAGGAAAACTTAGATCTCAAGAAAAAATCCCCAAAGGTGAATCCACGGACAAAAGCAAAAATGTCCAGAATGGCAGTCAAAAATCAAGGCAACAAAACTCCTCTTCTGCAAAGTGGAAACAGAATAATGTTGGCTCTTATGCTATATCCCCCACAGTTAACAGAACTGTAGGAAACCAAGCTCCTAAGACAGATAAGACAAAAGGAGCTACAAGTGCCCCAAAATGTTTATTCTGTCAAGAAGCACATACCATTTATCAATGCACAGTTTATGTAGGCCGTGCCAGTCGAATCGATCGACTGAAATCTCTGAACAGGTGCATCCGTTGTCTACGGAAGCACGATACAAGTGAGTGTATCACTCAATTGCAGAACTGCCAATATTGTCATAAAAGTGTACATCACACAGCACTCTGTGGTGATATTAACACTCAATCCAGATCACAAACTTCCAATAATCAACCTGCATCTCAGGCAAAGCCCAAAGATGATAATACCACAACAGCCGTACAATTCTGTACAGTAATGAGCAATGTCAACGACTTGGATACAGAAATTGTTACAACAGCCATATTGCCTACTGCACAGCTAGAACTATGCAATCAAGGAATTTGTATTCCAACTAGAGGCTTTTTTGATCAAGGGTCACAGAAAACCTTTATCAGTAAAAAGATGGCAGAAGATTTACAACTTAAATCTTCAAAGCAAGTATCTACCTCCATATCAGGGTTTTTTACTAATTCTGGTCGTAGAACCTTTCCAGTAGTAAAACTCAATGTCTGTCTATGTACATCCCAAAGGGCAGTAGAAGCCATAGTAGTTGATAAAATTCCTACTGAAATGGAAGTGACTGGTCTGACAGCCACAATTAAATTCCTAAAAGAAAAAGGAATACAATTAGCAGATCCTCTGCTTGATTCTGACTACATAGGGGATATCGGAATCCTGATTGGAGCTGACTACTATCATCGATTCATTCTGGGAACAGAAGAATCTATGGGTATGAATATACTCAAATCAGCAGGAGGCATATTGATGACAGGACCTATACTAGATCTTGAACCTTCAACTCCTGAAAAATCACATCATACAGAAACTGTAATAGTGGCATGACTAGGCAAGGAACAGTCACCACTTAAAATCCCCCACATGATTGATGATGGATTAGAATCTGTACATCAATTGTGGGAACTTGATGCCATAGGAATAATTCCTGAACAACCAAGTCCTGATGATGTCTGTGCATACAATCAGTACTTAGAAACTGTACAGTACCATGATGGACAGTACTGGGTAAGGCTACCATGGAAAATAAACCATAAAACCTTACCTACCAATTATCACATGGCTTATAGTCAATTTAAATCGCAACTAGCAAAGCTAAGAAAAAGGCCTGAGCATTTAAAACTCTATCATGAGATTATTGCTCAACAATTAAAGAATAAATTCATCGAAGTCGTGAAACATGACAATACGCAAACAGGCCATTTTTTACCTCACATGGCTGTAATGAGAGAATCAAAAACAACTCCTTTATGGATAGTTTTTAATTGTAGCTCTAAATCTGGACCCCAAGGAACCAGTCTAAATGATTGTTTGCAAACAGGTCCAAGTCTAACTCAGAAATTGTATGACATACTGTTGAAGTTTAGACTTAACAAATATGCGTATTCAGCAGATATAAGTAAGGCCTTTCTAAGAGTTGGCTTACAGGAAGAAGATAGAGACTTCACTAAGTTTCTATGGGTAGAGAACCCAGAAGATGTCAATAGTCCTGTAGTGACTTTCAGATTCTCATCAGTTCTTTTTGGCGCGACAAGCAGTCCATTTCTATTGCAAGCAACTCTAGATACTCATCTGAAGAAATCATCAAGTCCCTGTAAGACTGAAATCAGTCAAAATCTATATGTAGATAATTTTCAAGGGACAGTTAACAGTACTACTGAACTGTTACAATTATATCAAGAGGCCAACAAGGAGCTACAAGGTGCCAACATGCCACTACAATCTTGGGCCTCTAATAATGCAACATTGAATAATCAAATAGCAAGAGATTACCCTGAATATCACGTACCAGAATCACAAAAGGTGTTAGGCATGGATTGGGATTTAATCTCGGACACAATATCGATCAAATCTGTGCCAGTAAATTACAACATCACTACAAAAAGGGATTTGCTTTCACAAGTTAGCAAAGTATTTGACCCACTTGGTCTACTAAATCCTTTGACTATCAAGTGGCGTTTATTGGTGCAAGAAGCATGGAAGGCTAAGGTTGGTTGGGATGATCCACTACCAATCCAGTTACAAAAAGCTTGGATGGAAGTGGCTCAAGAACAAACTTTAGTTGAAAAGATAATCTTTCCGAGACACATAGTCGAGGAAAATGAAGAAGTATCACTACATGTATTCGCAGACTCGTCAGCCAAAGCTTTTGGAGCTTGTGCTTACTTAGTGACTTCTAATCAATCATATCTTATCACCTCTAAGGCCAGAGTCGCTCCATTAAAAAAGAGGACTTTGCCTCAGATGGAACTAACAGCACTGCTAACTGGAACACGCTTAGCAGTGCATATCAAACAAGTCTTGTCTACCATGAACATCAAAGATGTCATTATATGGTCTGACAATGAAGCTGTCTTACAATGGGTACGAAACGACAACTGTCCAACTCCATATGTAAAAAATCGCGTCTCGGAAATTAAAGAAATTTCCGCAGGCTTTCAATTGTTGCATGTACCAACAAAGGATAATCCAGCTGATCTCTTATCAAGAGGTATGACATTTAAACAGTTTGCAAAGGCAGATATTTGGTTTCATGGGCCTCGATGGTTAGTGAATGGTAGTTGGCCTGAACAAAAGCCACACGTCATTACGACACAAACCATAACTACCACCAGGCAGCAAGCTCAAATATCAGTCTTGGATTGTACTCGTTACTCCTCGCTCATCAAATTAATCAATGTAACACAGAACGTGTTTCATTATCTCAGGAAAAAAGGTATAAAATACACTTTTCCAGATGCACTTATCTATTGGGTAAGACAAGCCCAGAGAGAAACTTATGGGAATAACTATGAAAATCTTCTGCATAAGTTAAAACACAATCTCGGTCTGTGGATAGACCAAGAAAATCACAACATTCTGCGTTGTGGAGGGAGACTTAAACACGCAGATATCAATCTAGATACCGTGCATCCATGGCTTTTACCAAAAAATCATTGGATCACAAGGTTGATTGTGTTGCATACACATCAACAAATCATCAAACATGGAGGAGTGTTAGACACACTCACACAAATCAGACAGCAGTACTGGATTCCTCAGGGAAGACAGTCAGTCAAATCAATCTTGAAGAATTGCATGATATGTCGAAGGTACGATGCAAGAACTTGCTCTTATCCAGGGCCACCACCCCTGCCAAAGGAACGAGTGGTCCATCTACAACCTTTCGAAACGACAGGAGTAGATTATACAGGAGCAATATATCTAACAGGGACTGCAGATGAGCAACCTATCAAGGCATACATCTGTCTGTTCACCTGTGCTACCACCAGGGCAGTACATCTAGAGGTAACACCCGATATGACTGCTCAATCATTTATTCAAGCTTTCCGCAGATTCGCAGCACGCCGATCATGCCCTAAGCTGATGATTTCAGATAACGGAGCAAACTTGGTAGCTGGAGAAGCGTGTCTACGGGAAATCTGTTCCCATCCTGCAGTTACTTCCACACTGGAACAGCGTCATTGCAGATGGAAATTTATCCCTCCGAGAGCCCCATGGCACGGAGGATTTTATGAACGGTTAATAGGAACTGTAAAAAGATCCTTGAGAAAATCTCTACACCGTCAGAAAATCAATCTTCAAGAACTCCAGACAGTAATCACGGAAATAGAATCAAGGGTGAATAACCGGCCGTTGACTTACTTGTCTGAGGATCCTACTCAACATGAGCCATTAAGTCCTGCCCACCTAATGTATGGAAGACTTCTGACTCCAGTACCATCTCTAGTGGATGATGAGATCAGAGATCCCTCATATGTGGGTCAGAGCGAGTTGGTTCAGGGGTATAAGCATCTGTCCAGCATAATCCAAAAATGGAATGATGTTTGGACAAAAGAATATCTTACATCTCTACGAGAACATCACTATGGGGCCAATGTCCCACATAATATAGCTAATCTCCAACCTGGCGATATTGTCTTGGTAGACAGTGATGGCCCTAGGGCTGACTGGCCATTAGGTAAAGTTGTCTCAGTCCATCCAGATAGTCAGGGGATTTTGAGAATAGTCAAAATCCTGTCTAAAGGAACAACTTCCCTGAAGACATTGGACAAACTCATCCACATGGAATCAGTGAGCCAGCTGCAGTTAGATCCTGAGAGACCTCAAGACACTCTAACTCCACATGACCCACAGACTCCTAACAGACACAATCGTCCACAACGGACAGCAGCACAAAAGTGCAAGCAAAATTTGCACTTGTATTATCAATCCAATGGAGAGTAAATAAATACATATGGTTACTATTGTCCTAAGTATTGGACTCTGTGCCAGTTCTCTCCCTCTGGAAGATGTGGGAAATTTTTACCCACCATATCTAATAATCATCTAAGAAATGTATAATTTCTATATCATATCTAAATCATATCAAAATCATATCTAAATCGTATCAAAATCATATTAGAATCATTATATAGCTTGATCCTGGATGACAATGGCACCATGAACACGTACTCAACAGGGGCCATTTTGATGCCTACGTGACTTTGTACATGATCTTTCAAGGATCCAGAAGCTTCTAGAAGGATTTGTTAATTAAAAAACTATTGGAACATTGATTCAACATCCGGTAGGATTAAAAATCGAATCCTTAATAAGAATCAGTGGTACTTTCAAATACTACTTATAATCTTTAAATCTTATATCTAATTATATTATAATCACATCTTATCTTAATCATAAGTCTAGACTGTAAAAATAATCAATCAATATTCATAGAAGGCTACCGTGCTCAGAGAGCATGGCAGGGCGATGGGGGGAGTGAAGCGCCCACCAACAAAGCCCAGCGGCACTCCGCGTTTGTTTACAAATGAGTGAACAAGTGACTGATCCTTAGCGAACATTACCAGCTCAAGGACACCTTATTTAACATTTTTATCGCCAGTGAATACTCTCTAGAACTGGGGGAGTACCTGGACAATATCTACAAGGAAAATCCTAGAACATTTATAAAAATAAGAGTGTAGTGGAGATCACAGTGACGCGGTTTCCACCACCTTCATTCCTATTCTTTATCAAATATCATTCTTCTGCAACGCAGTTAAAGAAAAATCCAAGTAGCAACGCTACCAGATCATCATACAGCAACGCTGTAGCAAAATATAGTGCCTAAACTCGACAAGAGAGTTAATCAGTCTGGCAAACTTGTCAGACAGGCACCCCGACTGGCAGAGAAGTATATTGAGGGTTATTTGGTGTATGATTGGCCAATTGTATGCTTGTGTAACTTTAATATCCTATAAATCTGTCTGTTGGTTAAAAAGCGAGGCAAAGCCTCATTCATCGGTACGTTTATTAAAATTGTAGTGTAGCTGTGAATCTTATCCAAGCACTGAACCTCATGAGTGTCCACTCTGTCAGAAAAGAATTCAGCCTCAATAAGTAAAAACCTCACAAGTGTCCACAGTGTTGGAAAAGATTCAGTCAAGCTAACTGTATCATATAAATTGAATATGTCTGCATATATATTTGAATATATAAATTAAGTTATCAATAGCTTGCTTAGTTATTTTTAAGTTATCATATAAGTTCATTTAATTGAATATAATCTAGTAGTTACTTAACAGTATTTAGACTACATTTAAGGTCATTTATTATACTTTTACAATTTAATTTGTTGTTTATAGTATAAGTATATATTGGCTGTTAAGTTATGGTGCTAGGTTAGACTATGTATGTTTAAATCCCTGATTTAAACAGAGCCAGTGTTCAGTCATATAACTGAATTTATTAAATCTTATCCTTGTATAAAATACAAGCTGATGTGAGATCCCTGTCTACAGGTGGACTGGAACTTCTATCAACAAGTCATTCACCCCACCTGTCCCTTACAGCCCACAGTCTGTCATTAGGAAAAGAGGAATTAGGATTTACAACCCTAGCTAGAGATTTTAGTTGAATTAATTTGCAGACAGTAATTTTTTAATTTAGTTCAGTACAAGTCCCTGGTAGTCTCCTCTTATATCAATCCCAGCAGGTTTTTCCCACAGGGGCCACTCCCACACTGTGTGGTGGGAGGTGGAGGGCGGGGGCCACACCCACACTGTGTGGTGGGAGGTGGAGGGCGGGGGCCACACCCACACTATGTGGTGTGAGGTGGAGGGCAGGGGCCACTCCCACACTGTGTGGTGTGAGGTGGAGGGCGGGGGCCACACCCACACTATGTGGTGTGAGGTGGAGGGCAGGGGCCACTCCCACACTGTGTGGTGTGAGGTGGAGGGCGGGGGCCACACCCACACTATGTGGTGTGAGGTGGAGGGCGGGGGCCACTCCCACACTGTGTGGTGTGAGGTGGAGGGCGGGGGCCACACCCCCACTGTGTTGGTGTGTGGTGGAGGGCGGGGGCCACACCCACACTGTGTGGTGTGAGGTGGAGGGCGGGGGCCACACCCACACTATGTGGTGTGAGGTGGAGGGCGGGGGGCCACACCCACACTGTGTGGTGTGAGGTGGAGGGCGGGGGCCACTCCCACACTGTGTGGTGTGAGGTGGAGGGCGGGGGCCACACCCACACTGTGTGGTGTGAGGTGGAGGGCGGGGGCCACACCCACACTGTGTGGTGTGAGGTGGAGGGCGGGGGCCACACCCCCACTGTGTTGGTGTGAGGTGGAGAGCGGGGGCCACACCCCCACTGTGTAGTGTGAGGTGGAGGGCGGGGGCCACACCCCCACTGTGTAGTGTGAGGTGGAGGGCGGGGGCCACACCCCCACTGTGTTGGTGTGAGGTGGAGGGCGGGGGCCACTCCCACACTGTGTGGTGTGAGGTGGAGGGCGGGGGCCACTCCCACACTGTGTGGTGTGAGGTGGAGGGCGGGGGCCACTCCCACACTGTGTGGGGTGAGGTGGAGGGCGGGGGCCACACCCACACTATGTGGTGTGAGGTGGAGGGCGGGGGCCACACCCACACTGTGTTGGTGGACGACTGCATCATATTTGCAATGTTAGCCTTGCACCATTCTATGAATCACTGCAAGCTGTGTTTAAAAAAAATTGTGTGATTTGTTATTCAATAAAAAATTCCCACCAAAAAAACCCACAATTATAATCCAGTTTTAAGGGACCGGGAGTTAATTAATATATGAATTTTGTGAAAAATACTTCACAATTTTTAACAAATCTCCAATCTATTGGCTACAACGTCGTGAATTTTCGTTCCAAATTAATTTTTCAGAAATTAATTTTAGACGATTTAAAAAATATATGTTTTGTTGATAAGGAGAACAGTTCCTATTAACTGGATCTGATGGATAATGCAATAATAAAGAGATGCAAACACCTGTCCGATGCTTAAAGAAGAATAATAGTAGTAAGAAGGGTCCACAAAGTGAATATACAGCTAGTGCCTTTATAGCGTTCCTGAGTAATACATTGTAACACAAATAATGATGAGTATGTTATTATGCTATATTTTGTTATATATCATATAAATACAGTGCCCAGTGTGAATATATGTCACTTTCACCAATGTTCAACAATTTTTTATTTTTGGGGGAGGGGGAATTCTTTTTTTTTAATTCTCTTTTTTCTCCTCTGTTAATTAACTGATTTTATTGTAACTTTTACATCTTGGAGAATGTTTTCCTGACCTTAACTATGTGAAGCTAGAATGAAATTGGTCAGCAAATAAATCAGTCACAAGACTTGGGACTTTGATTTTGTTTCGCCTGATTTTTTTACAGATTTCAAACTATAATTTTTTTTTTGTCTCTTTGGTGTTTTGATGACTAGGGACCAGATTAGGGCTTTATCACTCATATAAAGTCTTCATATTGATTCCTTAAATCATTATAATTATCAAATATTTTGTTTGTTTGTGGGGGTTATATTTTCTTGACTTCATTTAAAACCTATTGACCTACAACATTTACATATTCAAGTACGAATGCCAAGCAATATTTATTAAAACTTACATGAAATTACATAAATTTGAGGTACTGTCTAAAATTTTACCTCTATTTTTCTCCATGATTTTCTTTCAACTTTGAGACAAGTTGATAAATTCAATTTCTGAGCAATTCTCACAATTTTTATATATTATGTGCAAAGGTCTTAGTTCTATGGTTTTCTGTACTAGTTTATTCATAAAAACATATCTTTGAGAGTTAACAATGTTTGCATCCAAATTTTGTGTATATCTGGAAGGCCAAAATTACTATTTTTTTACAGTAACTATACTCTCAAACTCAGTCTCCCTGCAGGAAAATTAACGTTATATGCCATTTCCCCATAATGAATAAAATAAAAATTAGTGAAATATTCAATTCGTCAACTTAATTGGAAAATGTGAAATGTTCAATTTTAAAACACAATATATATATATTTTCCCTGTTCATGATATGATATTGATCCATTATGAAATATTGGAACACCTACCATGTACATTATGCATAACAAATTTGAGAGTTTGAGCAAGGTTGAGAATTTCAACTCCCGGCCCCTTAATACCAATGGTGAAGCAAGACTCCAGTTAATATCGATGGACAGACGCCTTATTAATTTATCCCAAAATAAATTTATGCATTTGCCTTAAAATAGAGAGAGAGAGAGAGAGAGAGAGAGAGAGAGAGAGAGAGAGAGAGAGAGAGAGAGAGAGAGAGAGACAGACAGACAGACAGACAGAGAGACAGACAGAGAGACAGACAGAGACAGAGACAGAGAGAGACAGAGACAAAAAGAGACAGAGACAGAGAGAGGAAATCCTCGTAGAGTGAGGGGGGAAAAAGACAATAAGGGAATGGGATTCACCAGACTTAACTGCCATGCCATCAATCTCAATCCCCTCTAATATTATTGACATGGGAGGGGGCCCGAGACGAGAGTCGTCAATCACTGACACATTCTGTGACAGTTGATGAGTAATTACATAGTTGATGAGGGGGGGGGGGTTGAGAGGGATTAAATTGTTGTACAGTTGATGAGAACGGATTGACTGGGATTCAACTAAAAAAAACGGTTGACGGGGAGGGAGTTTACAGAAATTGTTGTAAAGACTTTCTTAAGTAAATAAGGAAAGTATGGAATGTATTGAATATTCAACAAAACCCAATTCATTGCAGAAAAATTGTGTATTTTAAGCTTATCAATTATAGTGACGAAAACAAATAACAACTATGATCATAATAATTATCTATATAAATAAAAATGGAAATGTTCGTTTGTTCAAAATCGTTAATCTCAGAAAGTTCTTCACCGATTGCTGTAAAATTTTCACACAACGTGCCATTCGCATCCGACCGGGTTTTTATATACATACTATATAGATGTCACGTCTGTGAGTGGAAACAAAACATACGTTTTTTGAAAAACTGTTTTTCCAAGTGTTTTTTCATGAAAGATAAATCTTCGAAACCTCTTTACCGATTGCTTTGAAATTTTGACACAACGTTCCATTCAAATAGGCGCATGTTTTTTTATATACCTACAATATACAGGCCTCACCTGTGACAGGAAAAAACATGCTTTTTTTGAAAAACAGCGCCATCTGTTGGACGTAAGAGCAACACACGCTGTAATCTCCGAAGTTCTTCACCAATTGCTTTGGAATTTGAACACAACATTCCATTCGAGTACATGCATGTTTTTTATACCTACTATATTGATGCCACACCTGTGACATGTAAAAACAATTTTTTTTTAAAACAGTGCCATCTGTTGCAAGTAATAGCATCACACGTCATCCTAAATATGTTACGATTCTATTTCAATGTTTCTGATTGCATTGATAAATGGAATTTTCATGGATTTCGATTTATTTTCGTTAGGACTTCTTTTGTGTGACATTGCATTTGAATTGAGCTGTGTTGTTTACCATACCATTCTTTTCCAAAGTAAAAGTATAGATGCCACACCTATGACAGGTAAAAACATTCTTTTTTTTAAGAAACAGTGCCATCTGTTGCATGTAAGAGTAACACACGCTATACTAATTATGATACGATTCCATTTCGGTGTTTCCGATTATATTGACAAATTGAATTTTCCTCGATTTCGATTTTTTTTCATTTTGATTTAAATATTTTGTGTGACATTACGTTCGAATTGAGTTGTATTGTTTATCATACAGTACATTTCGTAAGTATAAGTTTAGATGCCACACCTGTAACAGAAAAAATATGTTTTTTTTTGTAAACAGTGCCATCTGTGGCACGTGAGAGCAACACCCGCTGTACTTAATATGTTACAATTCCATTTTAATGTTTCTGATTTCAATGATAAATTGAATTTTCAAAGATTTTTATTTAGTTTCGTTTTGATTTAATTACTTTGTGTGATATTGTGTTTGAATTAAGCTGTGTTGTCTACCTTACCGTTCATTTTGTGAGTATAGTTTATTTTGTATTTCTTAATTGTTTTCCATTTCGATGTTTTTAACTGTTTTTCTTATATTTCAGTGATGGGAACATCAGATCATTTGATGCTCCAATTTTCTGATGGGAACATCAGATCATTTGGGAATGCATCGGACGAGGGAGTGGGGAATGGTGGAGAAGATGAGGTGACAAGAGTGGAGGGATGTTGGGGATGATGAGACAAAAGAAGGGTAAAGGTGGTGAGGACGAAGGCATGTGAGTGTTGGGGATGGTGGGGACGAGGGGACATGGGGAATTAGGAATGGTGGGGAGGACAAGGGGACAGGGGATTGGTGGAATCTGGGGAGGACAAGAGGATGGGGGAGGGGGGAATGATAGGGGTGGAGTGGGGACAGTTAGGAGGACGAGGGGACGGTGGAGTGGGGAATGGTGGGGAGGACAGAGGGATGGGATAGTAATGGATGTTTAGGAGGACATGGGGATGGAGAAGAGGGGGAATGGTGGGGAGGACTGGGATACAGGGGAAGGTAGCTGTGGCTCAGCAACACGTGGCCGGGAACAGCTAGTAATAAAAAGGGAATATTAACAACTAATAATTTCTTATTTACCTAACACGACAATATAAATACATACATATTATTTAAATCAAAATATACATAGAGAGGTTACGCTTGTGTACTCAACGAAGCAAGACTTACATAGGACGAATCACAAGTGCTAAATCAGTGATCAGTAATAAGATTAGTGATATAATCAGTGATAAGGTACATAAATATAAATGGAAATGTTCGTTTGTGCATAGCTGCTAATCTCCGAAAGTTCTTCACCGATTGCTTTGAATTCCATTCAAAGCAATCAAAGAATGTTCCATTCGCATCCGAGCAGGTTTTTATATACATACTATATTGATGTCACGTCTGTGACGGTAAAAAAAAAACATGCTTCTTCTGAAAAACTGTGTTTTTCATGTGAGAGAAACCTTCGAAACCTCTATACGACTGCTTTGAAATTTTGACACAACGTTGCATTCGAATAGGCGGGTCTTTTTATATATCAACAATATACATGCCTTACATGTGACAGAAAAAAAAACATATTTAAAAAAAACAACACTGCCATCTGTTGGACGTAAGAGCAACACACACTGTAATCTCCAAAATTTCCTCATCGATTGCTTTGAAATTTTGACATAATGTTGGATTCGAATATGCGCGTCCTTTAATATACTTACTATATAGCTGTCACCTCTGTGACAGGTAAAAACATGCATTTTTGAAAAACAGCGCCATCTGTTGCACATATTAGCAACATGCACGTTATACTAAATATGTCACGAATTCCATTTCAATGATTCCGACTGCATTGATAAACTTTACTTACATATATTTCGATTTATTTTATTTTTATTGAATTATTTTGTGTGACATTGTGTTTGAATTGAGATGTGTTGTTTACCATACCATTTATTTCGTAAGTATAAGTATAGATGCCACACCTGTGACAGGTAAAACTATGCTTTTCTTGAAAAACAGCGCCATCTGGTGCATGTAAGAGCAAGACACATGCTATACTAAATATGTTACAATTCCATTTCAATGTTTCTGATTGCATTGATAAAATGAATTTTCATTTTATTTTCATTTTGATTTAATTATTTTCTGTGAATTGGGTTGGAAATGAGCTGTGTTGTTTACCATACCATTTGTTTTGTGAGTATATTTTTTTTCATATTTTCATTTCATTTATTAACTGTTTTCCTGTATTTCAGTGATGGGAACATCAGATCACTTGATGTTCCCAATTTTCTGATGGGAACATCAGACCGTATGGGAAGGCATCGGACAAGGGAGTAGGGAATGGTGGGGATGGAAGCGAGAGATGGTGGGGAAGGACGAGGGGACAAAGGAGTTTGGGATGGTGTGGACGAGGAGATGAGGGAATGGTGAATGGTGGGGAGGACAAAGGAACAGGGGAGTGGGGCATGGTGGGAAGGAAGAGGGGATGGTGAAGTGGGGAATTGTTGGGAGGCCGAGGAGACGAGTGAGGGAGGGAATGGTTGGGAGGACTGGGGGACAGGGAAGGCTGCTGTGCCACAGCAACGCGTGGCCGGGCACAGCTAGTCAGTGATAAAGATTAGTTCACTGAGTCTGTTTGACAAAGGATTCAGAGACTAAATCTCCTCTATCCGTTGAGAGGCAAAGCGATCCTGTACAATGATGATTGATAGAGGGATTTTTTGCCTATCATCAATTGCTGTCCAACTAGTCCTTTCCAACCTCAATTTGAGAGAAAAAATATATATTACTATTAATGGCTGAGAGCTTCTTTAAATCTTATTGAAATACTCATCGGAGAAGCTCTCGAAGTTTTAGAGCACCTTGGAAATTCATAACATTCAGGGTGTGCAGGAAACTCTACAGCTCTATTCATCCTATACCTTCAGGATTTTTAACTACCTCCTTACCCATACTCATCCAGGGTTTTATTAAAAACTATGGAATTATTTTGCCAACACAACTTTTGTTAAATTAACAAAACAAAATTCCCTAATTATCACCTAACTTTATATAACCATGTTATAAGTTTATGGGCTGCTATGGGGGATCTAGTATTATGGAAAAGGTCAGCAGTTAGAATCAAGATGTAACAGGGTAGTGACACAATTAGGCCCGGCCCCCAAGGAACATAGGTTCCTGTTTATACTTTAAGGTTTTAAAACAGATCTGTCGTCTGGGATACAATCAACTACGACACTACAACAGGAGTAATGGATACACCTCAAAAACTAACTTATTTATTAAACACTCTTAACAACCCACCATATACATTAAATAACAATAACAATAATTACTTTACTACACTATCTTACATTAAAAGCCTTGGTCCACATAGGCAGGATACAAGGTTTTACAATTAGGACAAGCTAGGGTAAAGTCTACTGGTGGAGAACTTGAAGCTTGAGACAGCTTAGGGTAGTGAGCCCACGTGGTGTACCCTAAGACAACACAACACTTAGGGTTACCCAAAACACTGGCTTATACTACACAATATCTACACACTTATGCCAGAAACCGAAAATGCAGCACTATACTTAGCTTTGTAAACTAAACCCAGGATAAGGTAAGGGAAGAGGAGGAGGAAGAGGAGAGGGATACAGAGCAACGCAGAAAGTTGTGGACACCACGCTGCCAGACCAGAGAAGAAAGCAAAACGTCCAGCCGCCGAGCCCCCGAGTTGTTGTGGTGCCGGGAAGAGCCTAATTGATCGTGCAGCTTATACACATTACAAATCTTCACCAATGTACAATATTGTTTACTTTACTCGTTCTAAGGATAGTTAATAATTACTACAATGTTATACTTAATCCACAACAAGCTCAAGAGTCTGAATGCTCTGTGAGAAACGAGATTCGTCTTACGTCTGGCAAGGAAGAAACAAACAAAAACGCGTCAACAAGCGCACCAAATAATGTAAGCTAAACTATTTAAGAGCTCAATTTGACCTCTGGTTTCCACTGAAGAACCCAGGGTCATAACACTCCTCCCCCCTTCAGAGAGAAAAAACGTGTGGCTACTAGAATAGTAGTCATATTTTTTTGTAAGAGTATACAGAGAATAAAAAGGAAATCTATGCCATAGAAGAAAATCAATCAAAAACAAAAATTTCTTTGCAAGAAAAAGTACAAAAGAATTCTCTGAAAGAAAAAGCACACAAAAATAATTTTTCTGAAATAAAAACACATATAAAAAAAAAATAACGGGGAAGTAATAAATTTGACACGGAATATTTAATGTCACAGGAGAACCAAAAAAAAAAAAAAAATAACGAAGGCATGACAGTTGGTATATGGCTTCCTGTGGCTCAGATGAATGCTACTCAGTTAACCGGGACAGAGCATTGGCTATCACCACGCTGAGCCGGCCCGGTAGGTGGGTAATGGAAAGTTTGAGGTCCTGTAGATATAATGCCCACCTGATGATGCGTTTATTTTTCGCCTTCATCTGGTTTATGAACACTAGTGGGTTATGGTCCGTGTACACTTCCACTGTATTACCTGTGAGGTATACTTCAAACGTTTTGCATGTTAACACTAGCGCCAACGCCTCTTTTTCTACCACTGAATAATTGCGTTGTGCCTTGTCAAATATCACAGAGTAAAAGTATATTGGGTGATCCACTTGATCATCCCCAGTTTGCAACAACACTGCACCAGCACCCGAGTCAGACGCGTCAACATGAATTTTAAACGATCGGTCGAACCTTGGACTAGTGAGCGCTGGGGCGGAAGCTAAGATCAATTTCAAATTTTTAAACGCCTCTTCACAGTCTGATGACCACTTAAATTTAACGGCCTTCTGCACCAAATCAGTGAGAGGAGTGGCAACACTGAAAAAGTTCTGACAAAAACGTCGGTAGTACGCACACATACCGATAAATCTTTGAACGTCCTTCTTACACCAGAGCACTGGATCCTCCAGAATGGCACTGATTTTATCTTGCCAAGGTAACACTTTTCCTTGGCCTTCTTCATAACCGAGGTACGTCACTTTGCCTTGGCCAAAATAACACTTTTTTGCATTTAAGGTTAGATTTGCATTTTTCAAAACTGTGAACAACTGGCGTAACCTAGCTATGTGGTCAGTCCAATTACTATCAAAAAGCACAATGTCATCTCGATACGCCCGACAATTTGGCACATTAGCGAGCAGAGAGTTCATTAGCCTGTAGAACGTGGCAGGGGCATTACGCAAGCCGAACAGTAACACTTGATACTCAAAGACACCATCGGGTGTTACGAATGCAGTTAGTTGTTTGGCACTTTGAGTGAGCGGGATCTGATAATAACCCCTTGAGAGGTCGAATTTCAAGACGAACGTGGCGTTTTCAATCTCGTCGATGCAGTCTTCGAGGAGGGACAGCAGATAGGCATCCACAATGGTCACCTTGTTGAGCTGCCGATAGTCGGTGCATAATCGCACCAAGCTCCCGAGTTGTTGTGGTGCCGGGAAGAGCCTAATTGATCGTGCAGCTCATACACATTACAAATCTTCACCAATGTACAATATTGTTTACTTTACTCGTTCTAAGGATAGTTAATAATTACTACAATGTTATACTTAATCCACAACAAGCTCAAGAGTCTGAATGCTCTGTGAGGAAACAAGATTCGTCTTACGTCTGGCAAGGAAGATACGAACAAAGACGCATCGACAAGCGCACCAAATAATGTAAGCTAAATTATTTAAGAGCTCAATTTGACCTCTGGTTTCCACTGAGGAACCCCTGGGTCGTAACAAACCAAAACCCCAATAAGTGAACCATTTAATATAGTTTCTAGTTAACAATTTCGAATGTAAAAAAAATTAATTAATACTTACCACTTTATGTGGTGAAGTATCACATGAACAGATGAATTATAACTGAGAAAAAATAACACAATATTTAAAAAGAAGCTGTAAATAGATTATATGAGAGCAAATAATATTTTGTTATGAAAAGTTAAAAAATAAGTTTTGCTTATGAATTATGAATTGAAATAAATAACGAATATTGAGAAAATTTTAACCTCATATCTCACGTTCCTTACTCTCTCTCTCTCTCTCTCACTCTCTCTCGCTCTCTCTCTCTCTCTCTCTCTCTCTCTCTCTCTCTCTCTCTCTCTCTCTCTCTCTCTCTCTCTCTCTCTCTCTCTCTCTCTCTCTCTCTCTCTCTCTCTCTCTCTCTCTCTCTCTCTCTCTCTCTCTCTCTCTCTCTCTCTCTCTCTCTCTCTCTCTTCTTCTATCTATTTCAAGGCAAAATTTATTGTCTACTGAAAGGTTAAAGGTTTATGTATAGATAATAAGGCAAGAGCAAGGAAGGAAAGAGCACAAGGTGTTCAGTTCTCTCTGGGAGAGTTCCGATATCTTCCCACAAGACAAAGTGCACACTCCATCCTCCTGTGAGCAGGAACCATGCAGGGAACGGTAGAAAACATAGCGAGAAACAACTTTGCTGAGGAAGGGTTATGTGGAAGGGTTATGTGCAAGGGTTATGAGGAAGGTTTATGAGGAAGGGTTATGAGGAAGAGTTATGAGGAAAGGTTATGAGGAAGGGTAATGATCAAGGGTTATGAGGAAGGGTAATGAGGACGGGTGATGAGGAACGGTAATGAACAAGGGTTATGAGGAAGGGTAATGAGCAAAGGGTATGAGGAAGGGTTATGATGAAGGGTTATGAGGAGGGGTAATGAGGAAGGGTTATGCGAAAGGGTTATGATGAAGGGTTATGAGAAGGGATAATGAGGAAGGGTTATGAGGAGGGTTTATGCGAAATGGTTATGATGAAGACTAACGGTGAAAGGTTATGAGAATGGGTTATGATAAATGGTTATGAGTAAGGGTTATGAGGAAGACTAATGAAGAGTAATGACTCAAGCTTTCATACGAGGTAACCTCATAAGGTGATCTGATCAGGTGAAATGAGCAAATTTATTCAGGTTATTTGATCGGGTGAGGTGACCAACTGTCACCAATCAGGGTGACATGATCAGATGATATGAGGAAGTCAATTCATCAGGTGATCAGCTTACATTTGTATAGAAGCTGAGACACGTGATCAATATTTTAGACAACAAATAGTGTTGAGAATTTTCTTGAGCTGAAATAAACAATGGGTCGGACAAAACTGAAACAGACACCATCCCAACCCACGTATAAGACATTAAATGAAGCCCAAAATGTTCTGGTCCTGGACAGACTCCCAAAATGGTCGTCACTTTCACCTCATTTCACATGAATGGAGGTATATATGCAAAATATTACTAGAGTTTGAAATAAATATCCAGCTTCCTGGGAGTAAACTTCGTCAAGCCCGTGTTATAAATGAAAAGTTTCCTGAACTGAGACGATCCAACTGAGATTTCTGAATAAACTGGTTTAAAACCTAAATTAAAACTCATTCCTGTGTGTGTGTGTATGTGAGTGTGCGTGTGAGTGTGCGTGTGCGTGTGTGTGAGTTAGAGAGAAATGTATGTAGTATGTAGTAGATATACTAGAGGAACAATAGACTGGTCAGAAAGGCGGGCTCCGTGAGCTAATAACTCAATTCTGCAGGCACAAATAGTATATACAAAGAGTAAATACACACTCACAAACATACATACACCAACACACCTTTCAGAGGTTTTCAGGACGAAGAGAAGGCAACTGAGATCTCCAGGAAACTGGTTAAGGTTAAAATCCTAAATTATCCTTATAATGGCCAAAAGTTGAGTTTTATTGACATTAGATAAAATAACAGTAATATTTTAGGTGTCCAAGTAAGGTTGGATTTAGATTAAACATAAAACAACAAAACTGCAACGCAAGATATTCAGTAGGAGCTGCGAGGGGACACAGTGAAGTCTGCGAGGGGACACAGTGAGGGCTGCGAGGGGACACAGTGAGGGCTGCGAGGGGACACAGTGAAGTCTGCGAGGGGACACAGTGAGGGCTGCGAGGGGACACAGTGAGGGCTGCGAGGGGACACAGTGAGGTCTCCGAGGGGACACAGTGAGGGCTGCGAAGGTACACAGTGAGGGCTGCGAGGGGATACAGTGAAGGCTTCGAGTGGACACAGTAAGGGCTGCGAGGGGATACAGTGAAGGCTGCGAGGGGACACAGTAAGGGCTGCGAGGGGATACAGTGAAGGCTGCGAGGGGACACAGTGAAGTCTGCGAGGGGACACAGTGAAGGCTGCGAGGGGACATAGTAAGGGCTGCGAGGGGATACAGTGAAGGCTGCGAGGGAACACAGTGAGGGCTGCGAGGGGACACAGTGGGGGCTGCGAGGGGACCGAGTTAAGGCTGTGAGGGGACACAGTGAGGACTGCGATGGGACACGGTGAGGGCTGTGAGGGGACACAGTGAGGGGACACAGTGAGGGCTGCGAAGGGACAGATTGAGGGCTTCGAGACGATTCATTGAGGGCTGCGAGGGGACACAGTGAGGGCTGCGAGGGGACACAGTGAGGGCTGCGAGGGGACACAATGTGGGTAACGTGGACAGTTAATGGACAGGGGAAGGCACGTTGACATGTAATTAGTGGAGCAAGATAATGGTGGGTAGTTGATAGGTAATGTTGATAGTAGTGGAAAGGTAAAGCGCAATAGACATTTGAAAGAATAACGGTGAATAGACAGCAAAGGATATGATAGACAGTATATATCACAATAGTGAAAGGCAGTGAAGGGGCTAAATGTAAATAGAATATTACTAATAATAGGCAATATAAATAAGCCTAAAATGTAATATGGAACACTGGTTGACAATGGCAGGAAATGTCAAGAAGAAAAAATGGTACAGATAACAGGAAATGGGCAGTTACAGTAGGCTGATAAAGCAATTGTTGCATCATTACGGTCCAACAGCTATCAGTGAGAGAGTGAGAGGCGGCGCCAGTCTCGGGAGTCACAATCTCGCAAAGGTTAACGAGTGATTCGCTCGACGTTAAACTGTCGAAATTTACGAGATAAGGAAGAATCAAAGACGGATTTGAATAGGAAGATTCAGTGGGAAAGTTTAAGAGTGTTGGAGGCGAGATAAGGATAAGATTAATGTGTGGTAATTAGGTTGGAGACTTTTAACCCCCAAAGAAAATATCTGAGTTGCACAGCGCTTTTAATGTGAGTTCCGTCTTGTTGAGATTCTTTTCATGGACTCTGAGTGAGAGAGTGTGAGAGAGAGAGAGTGTGTGTACTCACCTAGTTGTACTCACCTAGTTGTGTCTGCAGGATCGAGCATTGACTCTTGGATCCCGCCTTTCGAGCATCGGTTGTTTACAGCAATGACTCCTGTCCCATTTCCCTATCATACCTAGTTTTAAAATTATGAATAGTATTTGCTTCCACAACCTGTTCCTGAAGTGCATTCCATTTCCCCACTACTCTCACGCTAAAAGAAAACTTCCTAACATCTCTGTGACTCATCTGAGTTTCAAGCTTCCATCCATGTCCTCTCGTTCTGTTACTATTCCGTGTGAACATTTCGTCTATGTCCACTCTGTCAATCCCTCTGAGTATCTTATACGTTCCTATCATGTCCCCCCTCTCCCTTTTTCTTTCTAGTGTCGTAAGGCACAGTTGCCTCAGGCGCTCCTCATACCCCATCCCTCGTAGCTCTGGGACGAGTCTCGTTGCAAACCTCTGAACCTTTTCCAGTTTCATTATATGCTTCTTCAGATGGGGACTCCATGATGAGGCGGCATACTCTAAGACTGGCCTTACGTAGGCAGTGTAAAGCGCCCTAAATGCCTCCTTACTTAGGTTTCTGAATGATGTTCTAACTTTTGCCAGTGTAGAGTACGCTGCTGTCGTTATCCTATTAATATGTGCCTCAGGAGATAGATTAGGTGTTACGTCCACCCCCAGGTCTCTTTCACGCGTCTGTGTGTGTGTGTGTGTGTGTGTGTGTGTGTGTGTGTGTGTGTGTGTGTGTGTTTGTGTGTGTGTGTGTTTGTGTGTGTGTGTGTTTGTGTGTGTGTGTGTTTGTGTGTGTGTGTGTGTGTGTGTGTGTACTCGCCTAATTGTGCCTGCAGAATCTAGCATTGAATCTAGGATTCCGTCTTTCGAGCCATCGGTTGATTACCAACCCGTCCTCTTAAAAAATAACGTCACTTCGCTCGTATGCGCGCTATGGCCAAATTTGGACGTAATTTGAAATGAAATCGACTCACAAAAGTGACGTACTGTTCCGTTTTCTGTTTGAGTCGTCCGGCTTACTCGGCAAGTTAAGAAGAGGAAACTTTCCATTACCGTTTTTCATACCGTTTTGAAACTTTGAGAATTTCCTGCCCACCTAACCTATCAAAGAACCCTTACTGTTTTTTCAACAACTTACCGTTAAAAAAAATCCCAAATTTGTTTTCATTTTTTTTTCTTATTCAAATTACGTCCATATTCGGCCATACGGGTAAATGGCCAAAAGCGACGTTCTTTTTAAGAGGACAGGTTGATCTGGATAACAACACCGTCTCCACAGAGGTCTCCCTGCCCACCCAGCGTACCAGACATTTATCCACTGCCTTATCCAATACCATACCCCTGACTTATCCAGTGGTTGATTGACCCTAACAACTGAACTTATGGTTAATTGACCCATCTGTCAGTTCACTCCATACTCCTTCGTCTCTTTCACATGTACATTTAACCCCCAAATTTTTTTGTCATAAATTCATTCTTTACCTGAAAATGTTCCAGAGAGGAACGAAACTTAGCAGAAAAACCATTTCTTAATTATAAGAGTTTCTTTACAAAGAATTTGGTAACTTGATTGCTCTTCTTAATACTTATTTTAAGAAAATTGTTAGAAGCAAAGACAGCTTACGATATTGGATGAAGAAAGGCAGGAATATGGTCAAATTAACCTAATATACGTGAATAACATATAAATATACACACACACACATATATATGTATATATATATAATGTGTGTGTCGGGAAACGTTGGTGGTCGTGCAGTCTTTGTAATGCCAGTCACAGTGAGAAACTGTAGGATAAAGCAGAGGGAAAAAACATTTAAAAAATACTTTACTTTAAAAATAAAGTAAACAAATTACAAAAATATCCAGACAGGTCTTTAATACAAAGTGTGCAAAAACAAACAAGATGGACATATCAAATTTACGTTACGTTAAGGTGCAAAAAAAAATATGATGCGGAATGCTGTTAGCTAGTCTGACTAAATCCGTTACCACACCGAGATGTGTCAACGGGTCTACTCAGTTGAGCACACAGGAGTAATCTAACTCATGGTGGACAAGAACGCCCTATTTATACAGAATATCGGCCGGGCAGATGGCGCTGGTGACTTCTTTAACTATTAACCGCCTGTTAAACTGCTTGTTTCGGTGGGCCTGGGGCCAGATTCACGAAAGCACTTACGCAAGCACTTACGAACGTGTACATCTTTCCTCAATCTTTGACGGCTTTGGTTACATTTATAAAACAGTTTACAAGCATGAAAACTTCCCATTCAACTGTTGTTATTGTTATAAACAGCCTCCTGGTGCTTCGGAGCTCATTAACTGTTTAATAATTGGAAACAAAGGTGCCAAAGATTGAGAAAAGATATACACGTTCGTAAGTGCTTGCGTAAGTGCTTTCGTGAATCTGGCCCCTGGTCTCCCAGCGACCCAGGTGCGAGGTGTGCCACGGACAGTGGTACAGGGAGGAGACTGGTATACTGTCTAGACATCTGGAAGTACTTATTGTTGTTGTTCTTGGCTGCAGTTCTTTATTATATAGACGTGAATGAGTAGAATAAGTGATAAGGGAGCAGGCCTAGTCGCTTACTAGAGATTCTACCGTTACAATATATATAAATATATATATATATATATATATATATATATATATATATTTATATATATATATATATATATATATATATATATATATATATATATATATATATATATATATATATATATGTCGTATCTAGTAGCCAGAACGCACTTCTCAGCCTACTATGCAAGGCCCGATTTGCCTAATAAGCCAAGTTTTCATTAATTAATGTTTTTTCGACTACCTAACCTATCTAACCTAACCTAACCTAACTTTTTCGGCTACCTAACCTAACCTAATCTATAAAGATAGGTAAGGTTAGGTTAGGTAGGGTTGGTTAGGTTCGGTCATATATCTACGTTAATTTTAACTCCAATAAAAAAAAATTGACCTCATATATAATGAAATGGGTAGCTTTATCATTTCATAAGAAAAAAATTTGAGAAAATATATTAAGTCAGTAAAACTTGGCTTATTAGGCAAATCGGGCCTTGCATAGTAGGCTGAGAAGTGCGTTCTGGCTACTAGGTACGATATATATATATATATATATATATGTCGTACCTAGTAGCCAGAACGCACTTCTCAGCCTACTATGCAAGGCCCGATTTGCCTAATAAGCCAAGTTTTCATGAATTAATTGTTTTTCGACTACCTAACCTACCTAACCTAACCTAACCTAACTTTTTCAGCTACCTAACCTAACCTAACTTATAAAGATAGGTTAGGTTAGGTTAGGTAGGGTTGGTTAGATTCGGTCATATATCTACATTAATTTTAACTCCAATAAAAAAAAATTGACCTCATACATAATGAAATGGGTAGCTTTATCATTTCATAAGAAAAAAATTAGAGAAAATATATTTATTCAGGAAAACTTGGCTTATTAGGCAAATTGGGCTTTGCATAGTAGGCTGAGAAGTGCATTCTGGCTACTAGGTACGACATATATATATATATATATATATATATATATATATATATATATATATATATATATATATATATATATATATATATATATATATATATATATTGGGGGGTACCACCACTGGTTTAATTAAAGGGACCCATATCCTCGTTGAAGAAAATAAATAGTGTTCAGAGAAGACCTTGTGGATTCTCACTGAATACTTTAATCTTTTCCTCTCCAACCACCCCTATTATTTTACCACCACCTACCACCCCTATTATATACCAAACCTATTTAGAGGTTACCTCTGAAGAGACAACTAACACAACACCTATACCCCCTATTAGACTATTTTACAGGAACATCTTTTCCTCAGCTCATAAAACGGAGGAAAGGGTCCTGAAAGATATTGTTAATAGAAACGTTATCCCTACAGACAAAAATCAGAGGATACAACTGACGATTTACTATAAAACCAGAAAAACGGCCAGCCTACTCATGAGAAACTCTCCAGACACAAAGCAGAACGCTTTAAAAGAAACCAACGTCGTCTAAGCCATCAAATGCCCACTTGGGGACTGTAAGCTCCAAAAAAAACAGTATATAGGCAAGACAACAACATCTCTTTCTAGGCGTTTAACGATGCATAAGCAACAGGGCTCCATTAAGGAACATATAATCTAATCCCACAACCAAACCATCGCCAGAGAAATCCTAGTAAACAACACAGAAATCATCGATAGATACAGCGATAGCAGACGGCTTGACGTTTGCGAGGCACTGCACATTAAAAAGTCAACACCAGCAATCAACAGCCAATTAATGCACAACTATATTCTACCCACCTCAAGACTCCGCTCCAATATAGAAGCATCAAGAAATATGGACCAATAGGCTTTCTACAATCACTTCCATTTCAATACCCATTGTTTCGTGTTCTGTCTTGTGTTGATGAAATTAATACCCTATTAAATACCACCTCACCCCATCCACCTCACTCAATTGTAGATATAAACAAATCGGAGATATGTATTCTCTATTGTATGTATTGAATTCTGATATAATTCAGTTGTGTATGTGTAAAGTCTTTGAAAATGTAATAAGTTTTACGAAACGCGCTCAAGTGTCGCGTCAGACTAGAAATAAAATGAATTTTGGAGAATTGATTTTTGAATTACCTCCAACAGTGAAAAGAAATGTATGAAAGATTGAGAAAATTCGTGTTAGAATTATTAATCTTACTTTTTCGGTCATATTTAATAATATATGTCTACAGGAAAGACTGCTACCAAAATATACTAATATATATATAAATATATATATATATATATATATATATATATATATATATATATATATATATATATATATATATATATATATATATATATATATATTTATATATATATGTTGTACCTAGTAGCCAGAACGTCATACTCGGCGGAGTGGGGGTGTGGAGGCTGGTGAGAGTGTGGAGGCTGGTGGGAGTGTGGAGGCTGGTGAGAGTGTGGAGGCTGGTGAGAGTGTGGAGGCTGGTGGGAGTGTGGAGGCTGGTGGGAGTGTGGAAGCTGGTGGGAGTGTGGAAGCTGGTAGAACAACAACTATCTTCTGGCAGAGGACAAGAACCCAGTGATTGTAATCCATCCCTTCCCTCCGGGAGCAAGAGCCTCCAAGATAGGATAATAAATCTTCCTCCTGGAAGACAACACTGACAAACCTTTAAGTAGTTCAATCACCCACTTAGTAACTACACGAACCCGTTCCTAAAGGTAACTACTCTCAACTGCACATTTACCCGTTTGATATGGGGACACTTAACCTCCTCTCTGGGCCTAACAGCCTCCTGATAGGGAGATGAAGCACAATGGTGTGGTATAACAACCTATTTCCTAAGGACATTATGCCGTATAATTGGGGATATTAATTATCTCCTTTGTGGTCATCAATATCTTGTTGCCAGGAAACATTTACCCAGTTGGTGTAGGTCAAGAGCCTCCTGGATGTGGAGGAAGATACTAACACCCCTCCTATGGTTGAAGACTGGCTGTGGTGAAGTTCGACTTTGGTTGAAGACTGGCTGAGGTGAAGTTCGACTTTGGTTGAAGACTGGCTGAGGTGAAGTTCGACTTTGGTTGAAGACTGGCTGAGGTGAAGTTCGACTTTGGTTGAAGACTGGCTGAGGTGAAGTTCGACTTTGGTTGAAGACTGGCTGAGGTGAAGTTCGACTTTGGTTGAAGACTTGGTGAGGTGTTAGACAGATGGAGGGTTGAAGTTACATGTTTTATGGCACTGCGACCCAAGTATGAATAGCAGAAAATTTCTTAAAATTTCCCCATACATATACATGTATATGTATGTGTGTATAGACAAGAAACTATTTCGAATACTATTTCGGTAAAATATATATTTCGTTCACACTTTCTAAATGTTTTCCTGCGTTATTTAAGGAAATTATTGGTGTAGATTCTACACCAATACAATTCTACACCTTTTGCTCATTTTCCATGTTGTGAAAAATTTCATGCAGAAAGTAAAGTTGAATTTCCTTTTTCATTTGCAAATGAAATAATTTCAGATTTGAAAAAACAGTTTCAGAAGCGATTTGCTGACCTTGATGCCAAAGCAAATGAAATCAGGCTCTTTCATAATCCATTTGACTGCAATGCTGAAAATCTTCCAACTCAATTTCAAATGGAATTTATTGATCTCCAGGCAGATGACAGACTGAAAGATAAGTATAGAAAAGGAAATCTGATTGAGTTTTATAAATGCCTGCAGCCAGATCAGTTTCCAAATTTGATAAAGTTTGCTTGTAGTTTTGTGTCCATTTTTGGTTCAACATACTTGTGTGAACAAACTTTTTCCAAAATGAAGTATGTGAAATCTAACTATCGAGCAAATTTGTCTGATGATCATTTGAAATCAATTCTTACAATTGGCTCATCTAATCTGGAACCTGATTTTAATGAAATTTTGAAGTCAAAACGACAGTATCATTCGTCACACTAATTTGGTTGCATAAAACTAAAGGCAGGAATCTATTTAGTTTACCCTGATTTTTTCCAAAAAGATATGTTTTAATTTTTCCATGTTTATACTTTAATATTTGAGGAAATTAAATTACTGGCACTGATTTTTTTTTTTTTTTTTCATTTTTTATTCCTCCGGCCCGAATAAATATGGGAAATATATAATGTGGCCCTTACATTGAAAAGTTTGGAGACCCCTGGTGTAGAACCTCGTGGCCTCAATTGACAACAAGTTCACGAACGTAACATCTTGTTTAGAATAATTAATGTTGAACGGTAGAAGAAAAGATGGATGGGATAAATTTATGTGGTGGAAAGAAGGAAAAATGAATCACAGGAGAGAGCAAAATAGGCTTTTAGAGAAGTGAAAAATAGGACAGTTCGGGAAAACAATAATAATAAACATTAGAGTTACATAAGGCGAGGAAAAGAGGATATTGGAAATTTTTGTTTATATATTCCCTTATATACAGACATGTAAAGATACCCTAGCCTAAACTTTAGCCTAGCTTGTTCCCTAGCTTGTTCTTAGTGTAAACCCTGTATCCTGCCTAAGTGGACCAAGGCTTTTTAACGTAAGGTAGTGTGGTAAAGTTATTATTATTATTGTTATTGGTGGGGGATTGTTAAGGGGTTAATAAATAGGTACATGAATTATAGGAGTATCCCTTCTTCCTGTGTGGGAGTGCATTGATCAACCCTTAGACTGACATATATGGTCTAGTAGCAAGGTATTATTACTGTGGATAGTTTATTTTGGGGGCCGGGCCTTTTAGCTCTCCCATATTTGATACTCTTGTCTTCTAACTACCCTTACCCCTTAATAGTACCAGTCCCCCATAAAAGCCCACCACACACACATATTATTTTATAACAAGTTATAATAAAGGCAGGTATTACTGACAGCAGGAGCATTCGGGGGAGATTAATGCACTCGTCACTCAAGTTGGATGCCATAGAGACGATTTAGAGAGGAGTTGTTAGAGGTCAGAGGTCGCTGACCGTGTCGATGTCTCGACCACCAGCACTCTCAATCCCCGACCTCTAATTCAGCCGTTCCAGTTAACATCCAACACTCAGATTTCCAATCACTGGGTCCCCTTACACACACTTCCCCAGTCTTCGAGAGAGGGGGGCGGGGAGGGGGGAGAAGGAATATTTATCCCCCTCCACCCTCCAAGCTGGAGATTCCCCCCACGTTGGTGAGGGGACAAGTGTCACCACACCGGTGAGGGGGATGGGGGGGTCACCACGCAGGAAGGAAGGGATGCACTCCCATGAGTTATAGATATAACAACCTGGTTATCATTATAAGGATATAGTTCCTACTGATTACCTGAGAAAGTTTTTTGTTCTATAAATGTATTCTAAAGTTCGTTATTGATATTAAGAGGATTAATACAACTCTCATTGACACCTAAATTATTTATATACAAACCTTTCGTTCATCAATATAAGAAGTGTGAACTTTGTTTACTAACACCGAGCCGTATGGGACACTCCGGTTTAAGGTGCTCTGATCACCCGGACGGAACGAAACAAATGACGGTAGTTGGGGACGTTGCTGCTAGCTGTGTTGTGTGTGATGACTGGGGTGTTGTGTGATGACTGGGGTGTTGTGTGATGACTGGGGTGTTGTGTGATGACTGGGGTGTTGTGTGATGACTGGGGTGTTGTGTGATGACTGGGGGTGTTGTGTGATGACTGGGGTGTTGTGTGTGATGACTGGGGTGTTGTATGATGACTGGGGTGTTGTGTGTGATGACTGGGGTGTTGTGTGATGACTGGGGTGTTATGTGTGATGACTGGGGTGTTGTGTGATGACTGTGGTGTTGTGTGTGATGACTGGGGTGTTGTGTGATGACTGAGGTGTTGTGTGATGACTGGGGTGTTGTGTGATGACTGGGGTGTTGTGTGTGATGACTGGGGTGTTGTGTGATGACTGGGGTGTTGTGTGTGATGACTGGGGTGTTGTGTGATGACTGGGGTGTTGTGTGTGATGACTGGGGTGTTCTGTGATGACTGGTGTGTTGTGTGATGACTGGGGTGTTGTGTGATGACTGGGGTGTTGTGTGTGATGATTGGGGTGTTGTGTGATGACTGTGGTGTTGTGTGTGATGACTGGGGTGTTGTGTGATGACTGGGGTGTTGTGTGATGACTGGGGTGTTGTGTGATGACTGGGGTGTTGTGTGTGATGACTGGGGTGTTGTGTGATGACTGAGGTGTTGTGTGATGACTGTGGTGTTGTGTGTGATGACTGGGGTGTTGTGTGATGACTGAGGTGTTGTGTGATGACTGGGGTGTTGTGTGATGGCTGGGGTGTTGTGTGATGACTGGGGTGTTGTGTGATGACTGGGGTGTTGTGTGTGATGACTGGGGTGTTGTGTGATGACTGAGGTGTTGTGTGATGACTGGGGTGTTGTGTGATGACTGAGGTGTTGTGTGATGACTGTGGTGTTGTGTGATGACTGGGGTGTTGTGTGATGACAGAGGTGTTGTGTGATGACTGGGGTGTTGTGTGATGGCTGGGGTGTTGTGTGATGACTGGGGTGTTGTGTGATGACTGGGGTGTTGTGTGATGACTGGGGTGTTGTGTGTGATGACTGTGGTGTTGTGTGTGATGACTGGGGTGTTGTGTGATGACTGGGGTGTTGTGTGATGACTGGGGTGTTGTGTGATGACTGGGGTGTTGTGTGATGACTGGGGTGTTGTGTGTGATGACTGGGGTGTTGTGTGATGACTGGGGTGTTGTGTGTGATGACTGGGGTGTTGTGTGATGACTGTGGTGTTGTGTGTGATGACTGGGGTGTTGTGTGATGACTGAGGTGTTGTGTTATGGCTGGGGTGTTGTGTGATGACTGGGGTGTTGTGTGTGATGACTAGGGTGTTGTGTGATGACTGGGGTGTTGTGTGTGATGACTGGGGTGTTGTGTGATGACTGGGGTGTTGTGTGTGATGACTGGGGTGTTGTGTGATGACTGGTGTGTTGTGTGATGACTGGGGTGTTGTGTGATGACTGGGGTGTTGTGTGTGATGACTGGGGTGTTGTGTGATGACTGTGGTGTTGTGTGTGATGACTGGGGTGTTGTGTGATGACTGGGGTGTTGTGTGATGACTGGGGTGTTGTGTGATGACTGGGGTGTTGTGTGTGATGACTGGGGTGTTGTGTGATGACTGAGGTGTTGTGTGATGACTGTGGTGTTGTGTGTGATGACTGGGGTGTTGTGTGATGACTGAGGTGTTGTGTGATGACTGGGATGTTGTGTGATGGCTGGGGTGTTGTGTGATGACTGGGGTGTTGTGTGATGACTGGGGTGTTGTGTGTGATGACTGGGGTGTTGTGTGATGACTGAGGTGTTGTGTGATGACTGGGGTGTTGTGTGATGACTGAGGTGTTGTGTGATGACTGTGGTGTTGTGTGATGACTGGGGTGTTGTGTGATGATTGAGGTGTTGTGTGATGACTGTGGTGTTGTGTGATGACTGGGGTGTTGTGTGTGATGACTGGGGTGTTGTGTGATGACTGGGGTGTTGTGTGTGATGACTGGGGTGTTGTGTGATGACTGGGGTGTTGTGTGTGATGACTGGGGTGTTGTGTGATGACTGGTGTGTTGTGTGATGACTGGGGTGTTGTGTGATGACTGGGGTGTTGTGTGTCATGACTTGGGTGTTGTGTGATGACTGTGGTGTTGTGTGTGATGACTGGGGTGTTGTGTGATGACTGGGGTGTTGTGTGATGACTGGGGTGTTGTGTGATGACTGGGGTGTTGTGTGTGATGACTGGGGTGTTGTGTGATGACTGAGGTGTTGTGTGATGACTGTGGTGTTGTGTGTGATGACTGGGGTGTTGTGTGATGACTGAAGTGTTGTGTGATGACTGGGATGTTGTGTGATGGCTGGGGTGTTGTGTGATGACTGGGGTGTTGTGTGATGACTGGGGTGTTGTGTGTGATGACTGGGGTGTTGTGTGATGACTGAGGTGTTGTGTGATGACTGGGGTGTTGTGTGATGACTGAGGTGTTGTGTGATGACTGTGGTGTTGTGTGATGACTGGGGTGTTGTGTGATGACTGAGGTGTTGTGTGATGACTGGGGTGTTGTGTGATGACTGGGGTGTTGTGTGATGACTGGGGTGTTGTGTGATGACTGGGGTGTTGTGTGTGATGACTGTGGTGTTGTGTGTGATGACTGGGGTGTTGTGTGATGACTGGGGTGTTGTGTGATGACTGGGGTGTTGTGTGATGACTGGGGTGTTGTGTGTGATGACTGGGGTGTTGTGTGATGACTGAGGTGTTGTGTGATGACTGGGGTGTTGTGTGTGATGACTGGGGTGTTGTGTGATGACTGAGGTGTTGTGTGATGACTGGGGTGTTGTGTGTGATGACTGGGGTGTTGTGTGATGACTGGGGTGTTGTGTGTGATGACTGGGGTGTTGTGTGATGACTGGTGTGTTGTGTGATGACTGGGGTGTTGTGTGATGACTGGGGTGTTGTGTGTCATGACTTGGGTGTTGTGTGATGACTGTGGTGTTGTGTGTGATGACTGGGGTGTTGTGTGATGACTGGGGTGTTGTGTGATGACTGGGGTGTTGTGTGATGACTGGGGTGTTGTGTGTGATGACTGGGGTGTTGTGTGATGACTGAGGTGTTGTGTGATGACTGTGGTGTTGTGTGTGATGACTGGGGTGTTGTGTGATGACTGAGGTGTTGTGTGATGACTGGGATGTTGTGTGATGGCTGGGGTGTTGTGTGATGACTGGGGTGTTGTGTGATGACTGGGGTGTTGTGTGTGATGACTGGGGTGTTGTGTGATGACTGAGGTGTTGTGTGATGACTGGGGTGTTGTGTGATGACTGAGGTGTTGTGTGATGACTGTGGTGTTGTGTGATGACTGGGGTGTTGTGTGATGACTGGGGTGTTGTGTGTGATGACTGGGGTGTTGTGTGATGACTGAGGTGTTGTGTGATGACTGGGGTGTTGTGTGATGACTGAGGTGTTGTGTGATGACTGTGGTGTTGTGTGATGACTGGGGTGTTGTGTGATGACTGAGGTGTTGTGTGATGACTGGGGTGTTGTGTGATGGCTGGGGTGTTGTGTGATGACTGGGGTGTTGTGTGATGACTGGGGTGTTGTGTGTGATGACTGTGGTGTTGTGTGTGATGACTGGGGTGTTGTGTGATGACTGGGGTGTTGTGTGATGACTGGGGTGTTGTGTGATGACTGGGGTGTTGTGTGTGATGACTGGGGAGTTGTGTGATGACTGAGGTGTTGTGTGATGACTGGGGTGTTGTGTGTGATGACTGGGGTGTTGTGTGATGACTGAGGTGTTGTGTGATGACTGGGGTGTTGTGTGATGACTGTGGTGTTGTGTGATGACTGGGGTGTTGTGTGATGGCTGGGGTGTTGTGTGATGACTGGGGTGTTGTGTGATGACTGGGGTGTTGTGTGATGGCTGGGGTGTTGTGTGTGATGACTGGGGTGTTGTGTGATGGCTGGGGTGTTGTGTGATGACTGGGGTGTTGTGTGATGACTGGGGTGTTGTGTGATGGCTGGGGTGTTGTGTGATGACTGGGGTGTTGTGTGATGACTGGGGTGTTGTGTGATGACTGGGGTGTTGTGTGTGATGACTGGGGTGTTGTGTGATGACTGAGGTGTTGTGTGGGGCATGTCTGCTGTGAGTTGTGTTGAGTGGGTCATGTCTGCTGTGAGTCGTGTTGTGTGGGGCATATCTGCTGTGAGCTGTGTTGTGTGGGGCATGCCTGCTGTGAGTTGTGTTGTGTGGGGCGAGTGCACTGTGAGTTGTGTTGAGTGTGGCTTGTTTGCTGTGAGCTGTGTTGTGTGGCGCTTGTCTGCTGTGAGTTGTGTTGTGTGTGGCTTGTGTACTGGGAGTTGTGTTTTGTGGGGCATGTCTGCTGTGAGTTGTGTTGTGTGGGGCATGTCTGCTGTGAGTTGTGTTGTGTGGGGCATGTCTGCTGTGAGTTGTGTTGTGTGGGGCTTGTGTACTGGGAGTTGTGTTGTGTGTGGCTTGTGTACTGGGAGTTGTGTTGTGTGGGGCATGTCTGCTGTGAGTTGTGTTGTGTGTGGCTTGTGTACTGGGAGTTGTGTTGTGTGGGGCATGTCTGCTGTGAGTTGTGTTGTGTGGGGCATGTCTGCTGTGAGTTGTGTTGTGTGGGGCATGTCTGCTGTGAGTTGTGTTGTGTGGGGCATGTCTGCTGTGAGTTGTGTTGTGTGGGGCATGTCTGCTGTGAGTTGTGTTGTGTGGGGCATGTCTGCTGTGAGCTGTGTTGTGTGGTGCATGTCTGCTGTGAGTTGTGTTGTGTGGGGCATGTCTGCTGTGAGCTGTGTTGTGTGGGGCATGTCAGGTATGGGCTGTGTTGTGTGGAGTGTTTGGTGCTTTAATCTCTGTTATTACCAAGCAGGATTCTGTGTGTCATTTAGTATGTGTGGTGTGAACTACGACCTTAAAACAGCTCGTGCATTGCTGGGAATTGCCAACATCAGTTGACATAGACAAATTGCGCCGTGAAATAAGTTTGTTTTGGATGGCGACGCCATTCACTATTCCTGTGGTGGCGCGCCCGGCAATTCACTCTTACCTAGTTGGAGGTGTTGCATATTGCCTTCGTGTTGGGAGTTACAAGGTGGCACAAGATCTGCCTCGCCGGAAATGTTGTCCACAGCCTGGGCTAATGTGAGGCCGCTTCTTACCTCCCAGAAATGACCAAATGTCTTCTAAGCTGAACATATGAACAAATTCCACAGAATCTAGGAACACCCAGCGCAATGGTTCGAACCCCTCATCACAGCTCCTGTGGATTTATTCATTGGAATGTATCACGATAATGTGATTTCTCTGTGTATAGTGCATATATATGGCGCATGTTAGGTATAAAATAGTTTTGGTTAGGTCAAGGATAAGAATAATCAGGCCACGATTGGATAGGATATATTTGTTAATCTTTTATCGTTTCATATTGTCTAAGATGTGGGTCTAAAGTTCTCGATATAAAGTATATGGGCTATTATGTGCTGGTTTGTTGAAACTATTATGTTATATTAATTTGGATGACATGTTGTAGTTAAGGCTTTTGGATCTTTTTTTTATTTATACAGCACCCTGTCTGTTGTCAGTAGGATTTTATTTATTTTATTTATTTTATTTATACAGCACCCTATCTCTTGTCAGCAGAATAAAAAAAAATTATCAACAGGGCTAGAGGTTTCCCTTCCTAGAGTGTATGTTAACGTTTATCTCTCAATTCCCCCTGGAGCACGATCCGCCATTGATTTACAACTATGCCTCGAATTATTGCTAGGTGAACAGGGAGTGAAGAGGTGAGGAGCGGTGCCTATAGTCGACCCTCCGTGTTCTGGGCTCGAACCCAGCCGCAATCTCTTGGTAAACGAGTGTTCTACCAGTCCACCACTGCAGGAGGGCTACACACAATCCACCCACTGAACCACGGTGGGCTAAAAAGTGTCTCAGTAAAAACAGGAAACTGGCGTCTTATTGTGGCTGTCAACCCCGTTAAGCTTCGTGCTGGGTTACATCTCCCAGCTTTTTAACCTGTGTTAATTTGCCATATCTTTCAAGGTAATGTGGTAAATAAATTTAACCCACATTATATATGTGGCGTAACTCTCTATGTAGGGAGTTACGAGCCGCCATTGTGTAAAGGGGAGACCATCAACGGGACACTTCGCTGAATTTCAACTCAGTAACATTTCGCCTGGTCATTTGGCCGAGGATTTCCTATAACGATGCTGTGAATCGGCTTCCAGGTGCCGTAAATTTACTTGTCTAAATTGCTTAGCATTTTGCACTTGTGCTATAATATTAATCACGGAAATGGGCAGAATATAGGCCTAAGTAAGTTTAAGAGTGCTTAATGACTTTAAATTCGTAATATTTTTAGGCAAATGATTTATTTTTCTCCTAAGGGAATATTTAATCGTGGGTACAGAGCGGACTGAAACATTGTTATTTTTTTTTATTTTTCAGGTTTGTGGGTTGAGTCTTTAATTTTCAGCGACGTTAATGTGGCAGATTGTTGGAATATTTAATCATATTCACGGCATTAAGTGTTCGCATATTTTTTTAACATAATCCGTTCGGGTTATTGCTTATGGAAGGCAGCTTGAGAAATAACTATATAAAACAGAATGTTTTTATGTTTGTTTGAGCCTGACACTTAGGGCTAGCCACATCAAATTATAGGGCTTGTGAGCAACTATTTTCCATAATATCTTCAAAATTTCATCACCTTACAATGAGCAAGCAATCATTTGAAGATTTTTGTTTCCATATTGCCGAGATCATTGTTTAATGTTTTATGATATAGTTAGAAAACATATTTGTTTTTATTTTGTTTAGTTTATAGAGGGTCTATCCAGTGTCAACCACCATCATGGGGGGTTGCCCCGGGAGCCAGGCAAGATTTAATGAAAGCAATATGATTGAACTCGTCCCACCCATGTCGGGCACATATCCCTCAGCAATTACCGTCCAAACTAGGGTGATGCTAAGGCCAAGTATCTGGCTTGCAGCCTTGGACAAACAAACAGACATCTATATCTATACCTTGTATAGATATAGATAGATTGCTTAGGATATAGATTAATTAATATTAAATGTATGCACATTGTATAATCTATTTGTAATACATGCATAATGTATTTATAAAATATGTTTAATATAAAAATGGTATATGTCTAATATACATATGACGTATACAGAACTTCAGTTTAATACAAGCATGTTGTATGTATAATATATTCTGTATGTATAATGTATTATATGTCATATATGTATGTATAACTTATTAAGTATTTATAAATTGTATGTATTAGTCAACTAACACGAAGTGTAAACTCATCTAGATTGGTTAACATGGTCGAGCATTAGCTCTCCAGCCCCGCCTTCTCGGCCCCTTCATGTTTCTCGGCACACTTCCCCCTGAAGCAGGTTATTGCGCACTCCTCAATCATCACCACTTGCTTGACTTTACTTTTCTTTAATCTACATTACTTTTTTACTTTACATTGCTTTACTACATAAAGTAATCCATTCTGTATTTTACTTTACTCCTACTTAATTTGACTTTACTTCATAAAGTAGTCCATTCTGTACTTTAATCTATTTTACTGCATAAAGTAGTCCACTCCACTCTCCGGCAACGCTTGCACTACGGTCGTGATTATTGATATTCCACTCTCACACTCTCCCTCAATCCCCCTCCCCCACCCCCTGCGCCACCCCCCACCCCACTCCCCTCCCCCCCCCCTCCCCCCTCCCCAACAGTACTCACCTGAGTGCCAGACTGGTACCCGAGTCCCCCCCCTCCCCCCCCCCTCCCCCCCCCCCTCCCCCCCCCCCTTTGTCCTGCCGTTTCTCCTATTGGTCGTGGCACCTTTGCCAGTTCACGGGAAATTGTTGCGTCTGTATATTAAACGTGAGCATCAAATTGGTGAGAGATAACTCCCAACATATATGTTGGGAGTTATGTTATACTTAAGTATAACATGAGTATATATATGTATACCCTAAGAACGGAGTCCCGGCGGTGCCCGGGTCTCAAGACGTTTCTCTTTCTTTCCCCTCCCTCCTTCTCTCTTATTCTCTCTACATCTCTATCTCTCTCTCTCCCCCCCCTCCTTTTCTTCTGTTTTCTCTCATTCCTTTCCATTCTTCTTTTCCCTCCCTCTAATTCTCCCTGCTTACCTCCTTCCCACTCTCCCTGCCTCCCTTCCTACCATTCTTCAGTTCCCCTCCCTCTTACTTGTGTCTCTTGTTCTCTCTCCCATTGGTCTCCACACACCATGATCCCTAGTCTCTCTCCCACCAGCCTAGATACACCCCCTCCCACCAGTCTTGGTATTCCCTCTCCCACCAGTCTAGGTATTCCTCTCCCACCAGTCTAGGTATTCCTCTCCCACCAGTCTAGGTATTCCTCTCCCACCAGTCTAGGTATTCCTCTCCCACCAGTCTAGGTATTCCTCTCCCACCAGTCTAGGTATTCCTCTCCCACCAGTGTAGGTATACCCTTTCCCACCAGTCTAGGTATACCCTCTCCCACCAGTCTAGGTATACCCTCTTCCACCAGTCTAGGTATACCCTCTTCCACCAGTCTAGGTATACCCTCTTCCACCAGTCTAGGTATACCCTCTTCCACCAGTCTAGGTATACCCTCTTCCACCAGTCTAGGTATACCCTCTTCCACCAGTCTAGGTATACCCTCTTCCACCAGTCTAGGTATACCCTCTTCCACCAGTCTAGGTATACCCTCTTCCATCAGTCTAGGTATACCCTCTTCCACCAGTCTAGGTATTCCTCTCCCACCAGTCTAGGTATTCCTCTCCCACCAGTCTAGGTATTCCTCTCCCACCAGTCTAGGTATTCCTCTCTCACCAGTCTAGGTATACCCTCTCACACCAGTCTAGGTATACCCTCTCCCACCAGTCTAGGTATTCCTCTCCCAAATTAAGCCGCAGGCTCCACTCCTGGTGGTGCCCTTCCGTCACTCCTGGTGGTGCCCTTCCGTCATTCCTGGTGGTGCCCTTCCGTCACTCCTGGTGGTGCCCTTCCGTCACTCCTGGTGGTGCCCTTCCGTCACTCCTGGTGGTGCCCTTCCGTCACTCCTGGTGGTGCCCTTCCATCACTCCTGGTGGTGCCCTTCCATCACTCCTGGTGGTGCCCTTCCATCACTCCTGGTGGTGCCCTTCCATCACTCCTGGTGGTGCCCTTCCATCACTCCTGGTGGTGCCCTTCCATCACTCCTGGTGGTGCCCTTCCATCACTCCTGGTGGTGCCCTTCCATCACTCCTGGTGGCGCCCTTCCGTCACTCCTGGTGGTGCCCTTCCGTCACTCCTGGTGGTGCCCTTCCGTCACTCCTGGTGGTGCCCTTCCAATAATTCCTTTAAGTTTCAGCGTTGCAACCATACTTCCCCCGGAACCCATAGACTTTGGTTTCCCGGAAGCTGCCCGCCGGGTCATGGGAATAACGCCGGCGGATCGCTAGTTATTACGAACGCGTTTCGTAATAACTAATTACATTTTCAAAGCCTTTAGTTTACACACACACAAC